>NW_019213363.1:18652-226067 GCF_002532875.2 Varroa jacobsoni | reverse complement strand
TCCATAACATTATCTCTAACCTGATTTACATTTGTAAATGCTGATCACTATGAAAATAAATGGTGGGGGACCTAATAGGTGCGGATGAGTTGTGAGAATGTTCCATCTAAACCACTGTGATTAGTAAAGGGTGGTATTTTTCGTTAAATAGAAAAACAAATAGCACCATACTATTATTAATTCTACTGACTATACTTCTGGAAGGAATGCCCTCGTAATGAGGCTGGGGCAGCTGATGGCTGCACCGAGGCGACGTTCTCCGTTGCGGGGACCTTACGTTCTTGAGGAATCCGCGGCGGGTCCGGTTGTACCGACACGACAAATGACTCGACCAGCGAATGTCGAGAACCGTCCAGCTTCTCCGATGCGCAGAAAGTGCCGATCAGCAAACCTGGGGCGGAACATGGAACCAAATAACAGGGCCATGATTGTGACGTACTGTTAGACCTTATAGATAGTTTTTATAGAATGAGCATGCGTTCAGCCACAAGTCCTACGGACATGGGGCAGTCTGACCAGGTTACAATGCTCTAGGTAGTAAAGTCCAGGCTGAAACTACTATAGTGTGTTCCCTTAACGAGGGCAGCTAATGAAAAGCGCTTGTTACTACATGAAAGCGTTGAGAACGATCACAGTATATAAATGGAACAACAACATCAATAACTGGCAGGTGGCGCTCAAGAACAAGACTCCCAGGGGATCATGTCATAGCCATGACTGAACTACACTAGTTCGCAGAAAATTTCAACGTACGAAAACATCTCAGAAGATCAAATTCACATATGCAACATGATGGCAGAATCAGAAGATAGTACGTAAAAGTTCTTTTCGTGAAGAATTGCTTTGGGAACAAACAAGTACGTACGTAAGTATACGTTTGCCTAATATTTTAGATGTTCGACAAAGCACGATCACATTTTAGAGCTCAACGGCTTAGTTCAATAGTTCTATTCGATTTAATAGAAAGTCGAGCATAATTATCAAATGACGGATCGCTGCTGCTGCTGCTACTGCTGCTGCCCGTTTACGAGATCTAATTGAAAAAAAATAATTATCTACCGCCAGACAAAACGCCGCTTCTAAGCGTGAGATCCGTAGTTCAAGTTGAATTCGTTTGTTCAATGTCGGATGCATGACTTTTAACCTAAACAGTTATTTTTAATATAACCCACCACTTTTTATCGTCGTGAAGTTACACGCGGAAATATTTTTATCTGAATCTAGCGAACGAAACGTTCTCTGTTATTTTTATTTAAGCTTGAATACAAGAAAAGGTTTGCGTTGAAACAAACCAATCTTTGATATATCGGGCCTATAATAATATGAACTCACTATATAATTTCTATACAGCTGTAAGCAATGGTGACAAAGTGGAAACTATGTAGTGAATAGGAAACGAGCCGATATATTACATTGGCATCGGAACTGCTGTTTACAGAAAGGCATTCTGTCTAAGGGATTTAGTAGTATTGTTCACTTCGTACCTCCAGCGACGAGGAATCCCCCGGAGCAAAACAGTGCAAGACCTACAACCTGGCACGTTCTTAGGAAGCGATTGAACTTCAGCGCGGATGTGCGGATCAGTTCGATGCCATCCTTATCGCCTAAAACGGGATCCTGCTTTGGAATTCCATGACCTAAGGCCAACAATACGACAGCTACAAACATGAGAGCAGCTCCTGCAATTGGTAAAGGTACGCTACTTTCATTAAACAACCGACTTTTGCAGTGTATTGCCTATAGTTCTAGAGGAAAACTTAGAAACAAGCTCGTGCCCTCTTCAGAAGATCTGGTGAAAATGTCTGTGTATTTCTATTTTTTTAGGTATGCCCACAGTATATAGAGCCTTGGTAGTCTCTTTACATTCCTAAAGAACTAAAGAAGACCTGACTAGATGCTGATAGACAAGATCAATACTGACCCGCGTAAGCAATCCCTTTCCACACGGGAAGTCGGAGCAGTCTTCTGTGTACGGTCTGGTTTTCGAGGATAACTCCATCCGCACTCCATTCGTCTACTTCTTCATTATAAAAATGTTCCAGGTTATCTCGGACCCCAAATCCTTTCTTCTTGCGTTTACTGCGTTTGTTTGATTTGCGTCGTTTCTGGCTTTGAAAGTTATCCTGATAGTCATGACGCTCTTCTAGAAATGCCCTTGAAAGCAGTCGCTCCTGTTCGGCACTCATTGCTATATCCATCTATTGAATCGGGAGGATATAGCACAATAATTGTATAAAACGTTATACGAAACTGAATTTCTACACCGTGCAATTAACGCCGTTGAACATTTCGCAGTCTTCATCCCCCCGCCCCTAATCTAGCCTTTTTTAGATCTAATTTTACACAAGTTCTACTTGGTAAATGTGTTAATCAGGCCTTTATCGTTTACTAAATGACAACTCGAAAGACGTTGGCTGATGCAAAGATCAGTAATAGGGCAAGGAAATAAAAAAAACTTTAAGCTGGGGTCCACCGATCAGCTTGCACAGATCTTGTTCGAATTCATCTATCAAATGGTTAACCTGCGTCCAAATCATTCTCAGCAAGGAGAGGGGTCACCAAAGTAACTTACCTCGAAGTTTCATGTACTGGCGGGTAATGTTGGTAGCTGCCAACTTGCGACGACAGCTGTACGCTCTTAAAGTGGACGACAAAAGCCCACCTGTAGAGCGAACAAACTTCTTGGGCGCATTCTGACCTTATTAAGGACAAATTTCGGTGAAGAAAATTGTCAGCTCTGATCGCTTTAGCTAATTTGGCCGGTGAATGGACACTGCGCGGTGACCTTTCTTTATTTCAGGCAACGCTCCGATCTGCAGCGATTTTATTAGGTCGTAGGTCTATATTGAGTATACCAGCGTCCAAGAGGTCACCTTGAATGGGCCCACACACTGCAATGAAGTTCACACAGCACAAGACCAGCACAACAATCAGGTGTCGACGCGATAAAGAAACACAGTGTGCATACTAAATACAGCCGACTGGCCAGTGCTAGCTGACGCTTACTCTGCGTTAGTATTCTTTGTCTACAAGATTGGTACTACTACTCCATTCTACCGGGCGGTGCAGGGTGAAAACTCCAACTCTTTTGCGATGCCGGGAGCCCGTCCCGACCCTCCGCGTTTAGTTTACCGTTTACCGCTCCGTATCTGCGAAGAAGGAGCGCATGCGCGATGCTGACGTCATTTAGGGAGAGAGGCGATAACGGCGAACGGGCTAGGGGGGTAGAGGGTGAACTTGTAGCGGGTCTATAAACCGAGAGGCAAACAGGGTCCGGCACGAGAGAAACTCAACGTAGGCTAGAATAGCCATTGTTGTTGGTTGGCGCTAATGGTTTGTAGAGGACATACCCGCATGAGTCCAGTCACTAACATTACGACCGCAAAATAGAATGTACAATACACATACACACACGGACATGCGCAGAAACCGATAATGGATCAGCAGCGACTGCCACTCCAGTCTAAATAATAGCAGCATCAGGTCGACACAGACAAGTCATATACAAGCCCCAGCAACTAAACTGCTCGCATTCGTATTCCAGCTCATGAGCAGCAACAGTCGTAATACCGAGGGCTGCTATAGTAGTCGTATTGACGGTAACAGCATCCGAAGTAGCTGTGAAGAAACTCAATAATGGGGAATGGCAGCGAGCAAGTATGCAGTGAAATGTTCATATACGACGCTATTTACAACGATAGCATGTACACCTAAGGCGCTATACAATGGGGAGTCACTTGTGGGTCAGGTCCTGGCCGACCCTAACACGAACACCATTCACCACTTATTATGGCTAACGTAGAGCGCTTACAAAAAGAGAAAACCGTAGACCTGTTTCAGATAGCCAGCTAATCTGCAGTTACCCAAATCAAAAATACCATATTATATATATATTTGTACGATATCAACACTCACACATATAGATGTAAAGGTTTTTTTAGCTTGTAAGTTATCAAGATTATCGTGTTCTTCAAATCTTCCGGCTATAATGGTGTATGGTATTTTTGGCTCATAAGAGACCTAAGTTACTGGACCTAGTTACCGGCTGTCTGCAGACAACAGGACTGCTCCAAGGCCGGTAACAATATTGTCTACCCAGAAGCGGCGCACACAATACCAGAAGCGAACGTGTCCGGAATCCAGTGTATGTCGCCGCTTAACAATCTCAGAGCTCAATATAAAACGGAAAAAGACGCCTTATCGGACGGATGGAGCAACTGTTGCCAACTGCAGTGGTCCCACAAATAAATACCGATACAGATTCTGTCACCTCGGCGTGCACAGAAGTTCTTCCATACACTACGATATACCGCACCCGTATGTCCTACGAGGATCAAAAGGCATATATTCGTGTTAGAGCACTTCGAGAAAAGACTGGTTGGCATATGCTAGCCTCTACTATAGATAATAAAAATTTGAATAACCACTATATCTAGCGAAGCAGATAGTGCTCCTAAGCTGCACTAGTGCTAAATGCTTTTACAAACCTTACCTTACCTTACCTTAAGGACAAAGGTTAGCTTTATTCGTTACGGGCACACAACAGAGAAAGAGACGAAATATGAAATTATATACTGAAAATAAGTATTTAAGGTTGGTCGGTAGAGCAGTACACGTTCGTTTTCAAACTCCTTTCCGGTTCACTTTAATCAGTATTTACTGAGCCATCTATTGTAATTGGCAAGACGACAGCTTTTTAAGGGATATGTCTCTCTTGACAACAATTGACAAGCTGGTTGTGATATTATATTAAGGTAGCGAAGGCGAGTCAAACAAAGCACCAAACCCACCGTGGACAGGCCTTAATCTATTTTAAATCCCAGTATAGAAACGGTGGGCCTGAAATTAGTAATGCAGCTAAAAAATCGTTTTACGTCAATAAAAAGCAAATTTTTTTAAAATTTCAAATAAAGTAGATGGCTGACCCTATGCTATTTGTTCATATCGCTTGGCATTTTGAAGAAGCAACTACTCGTGTACGAAGTGGAACAAATTAATCGGATTAGGTACCTAAACCCAGTTGATAGCGGAACACGCTTATGCAATCTCTATATTCCACCGAATAGTTATGAAACGGCCAGTCGAACACTCACACTTAAAGCGTTCCGTGTCACGTCCTTATCAAACGCAGAACAGGAATAATTCAATTATAATATAGTTAATAGTAAAATTAATTGCATTGTGGAGGTAAGTCAGCGGTTTTCGTTTCCTCATCATCCTGATCCGAACAGTGATCAGCAGACTCGACCAAGCTATTCTACAGTAAGCTTATCTGCTCATCTTGTTCAGGGAGTAACAATAACAGAAATTCTGACCGAAATTTGCGAAAACTTTGAATATGCACAGTATTACTACGTCCACCGCACGTGAACACCTATCGGTTTGCCTACGGCTTCGAGCATAAGAATGCGTTTTTAGAAAAAAATCAATGCGGCAGACACCGGGTTCGGCTGTACTTACTCGAAACCCCAAAACACACAGAGATCACGAAGGACTCGTTGCATGTGGTGCGTCTTTTGAGAGGCTTCTATTCAGAAACATTTTTTTTTTTGCTGTTGGTAAAAAAATCCAAATACCCAATTTATTGCTGAGTCAAATAAACACTATTTTCTATTAGCAATATAAATATATTATTCAGTCAATGCTGTCTTTTAAATATTTGTCTTTAAGAGTTCACTTTCTCACAAGTAGCATCTAAAGAAGGTACCATGCTTAGACCACCCTACTGTACATTATATGCCCAGAATTGGAAGTTAGAGATATGGTTAAACCAAGACGTTCAACGGACATTATGTCCCCAGTTTACATTGCCCAGCAGATGAGTGGGTCTTTACCATATTTTGAATCAAACTCTCAACGACGGTTCCAGCATCTTGTGTTCGCCCGTACGGAAGTAACCAAAACACACATTCTGAAAACGTCCCTATTTAATCTCCAGAGTGAGCTGTTTTTTTTTTTTCACACCAATATGCGCAGTAGGTATACTTTCGCATTATGTTCGACTTTTCCAATATGATTGTTATATCTGAAGTAACCACTTGAAATAGATTGCCATTGTTGTGACTAAGAGAACTATCATAATGGAGGTAGTTTCTAGCCTATCAAACTGCTTTCTTCGCCCCATACCGGCGAGGCTAATCGATACAAAGGGTAATGGCTCAAGCAATTTGTACTGATGGCTCACGACCTACGGGTTACGGCCGTATCATGATATTCAGCTTTGGGAAGGTCTATTCAATTTTAATAGCGCATCGTACGTGCTTTCTTGCATACTTATATTTTATCTAACATATAGTTGATATACTATGCAAACACACACAACAGAGCTTAGTAAAATAATCTACAGTTTAAATTTTGATTTGCGAATTAGAAATCTAACAATTTCGGAGGTACCGTCAAGTAGCGTTCGCTCTCAGTGTAACCTTTTGCAAGAGATCGTGATGAGCTAGATGGATTTTTGCCGGTATTCTATTTCCTAGGCAGTAGTTATTAAATACGATGAAGGCTCGGATAAAAACTGCTTTCCAGCACTAGATCACCTTCAAAAGGCTTCTAACCGAGGACAAGTTTTCACGAGAAGCCTAGTCAAGTGGAACTAAATCGAAATACAGACAGTCGTATTATTATTAAGATGAAAAGAACGACAACGATAACAGGAAGCGTGCGATAACGAATTTGCGTAGTTGCGGTACCTATTGCTTCCTTGGTCATGCTTCTAGATCCAATGATTAGCACTCATGAAGATGCCTTTATCGACAGCCAAAGCAGGCACTGAAGTCTATTTCATATAATATGAAACGCATTCATTGGTAATTGATTGCTAAATCATTATTGTTTACCTCCGGGGTCGGATCGTTGCTCAAGCCAATTCATGCGCTCACTACGAAAAACTTTAGGAGGACACTTCAGCTTACTGTTAGAAACCGCTAGTATCCGAGGAAGTTAGTGTATGAAGCTGAGTAGAGTACAACGATATATTGCAATGACTTTATATATAAATCGTCCTTGTGCCCTGTTACTCAGCGTTGTTCGGTATGATTCGAGCTGTACATATTTGTACGAGGTACACAAATAGTATAGAATTGTATGGAAGTTGGGCATCCTCAAAACGTTTTCAATGTTTTCATCAAAATATCGAAAAATACCATAGCCAAATTCTGAATTTACTAAAGTCTGAGATTAAGGTCATCATAACGGATCAATCGGAAACCATGATTCCTGTGCTCGGAGCCAGTCGTCTGAAACAATGCTTCACGGCAGTATTGGACGTAGAATTAGAAACAACTGTTTAAGGTCATGAATAATAAAAGTCTACGTTTTGGATGCTGGAACTAGCTGTGTTATTGAAGCAGTCACTGTTAGAGTATTTGTGTGTACAAGCGGTACAAGTAAGAATCGATGAAAACGTTCGTCATAACTGCGAGAAGGCATGATAGAGGGACTTAGTTCAAGCGGAGATAAGCTTTTCTCAATCGTTGAGAAACACCATTAAACCTATTTCCGAGCGAGAATGATCTATCTGACTTTACTAACCGCAGGTCAGCCCGTCATACTAACTGATAACTGCTCAGATAGCGTATTGTTTGATTCTACGCCACAGTTAGTATAGGGAGAAATGAAAAGTCTAGCAATTTTTCTAGGATTCCAGTAGTAGCAAATGCAAGCTACCCGCTGACTTGAAGCGCACCAATTTGCTCATTACCGTGTAGAGTTAACTCCCTGAGTTCTAAGTATACCATCCTATTAGAATTCTGAGTCCCGGTGTTGCTTTTCTAAATCTTGTCAAGCGAGGCGAGATCTATTCAACAATATGGTCTTGACGGTGCCTGAAGGGGTATAAAAATTAAACACAAATACCATACATATAATCTAAAAGCTGAAAAGATAATGCCTAACAAAAGTATTACCTCAGGTCTAACGATTTCTGCTTCACTATAAGTTTAAATAGCGTCTTGGGCAAGATTTAAAATAGTTAATATGTGGAACTCGATCCTCTTTTGATCAGAAGTAGATGGATCATTCGTTCGAAGAAGAAACTCATCATTTCTGTGTCAGAAGTTGAAGCGAAATCGGGTAAAGAAGAGCTATTTTTAGTCATCCCAGTATGTCCTTTAGTTAATCATGTCGCCTCCTGTGTTCATGGCTGACACTGCTTTCCGCTTCAGGAACGCATAAGCACATAGGCCTAGAGGCTTTTTCCATCCGAAGAAATGAGACACATTCGTCACGCCCACATGTGCCACGCTGTTAAGTATTGAAGTTACTATTAAGAGACAATTTACAGCTATAAATGGAGTTATGCAACCTGGACCCTGTACTACATCATAGAATTTAATAGAGAGCAGAGCGCCTGATACGTACATGGGAAAAGTAATAGAGTAAAAGCGTTTAGATTGATCTGAAGAGGTCGATCATTTTACCGATTGTCAGTCTTGGGCATCAAACTGTTTGATTTATAATTCCCGTTCGAAATTTACAAAAAAATTTACCCAGAAAAGTTCGAAACAATTCAAAACGAGCTCAACCCAACCCAACCCAACCTAGTTGATACAGATTACATCCGTGATGCTCAATATTAGCTAAAGAGATGGTGTCCCATCTATACGGTCAATGATCGAACGATTGCTTTATGCGATTCAACTCGGTGACTGCTGCTTCTTCATGTTTTGAACTTTACATCCACTATTGTCGTTAGGACGCTATCAAACCTAGTCTAGCCTGGACTAGCCTAAACGAACCCATAAACAAATGCCCACGATCTGATGGCTTCCTCCATACTCCACCACAGAGACGAGGTGACATGATAGCCAACGCAAGAAGCAGCAGCAGTCACCAATTTAGTACATTATAGTTATAGACCGCGTTTCGAAGGCCGAATGTAAGTATACGAGGTGGCTATAACATTCAAGGCTATCTTGTAAAAATCAGAAAATGGTTATAAGAATGAATGACTTTTAATATAGTTCTGATTCGTGCATTGGGAATCTCTTATTCTTGATTTTCCTAAACTGATACAGAGGCGTTATGGGCCGCAAAAACAGCCTTTGAAGGTCAAACTCGAAAAAAAAGGAGCAGAACTTATATTAGAAACTTATTATATTTGTATCGGCAGTCGATGCATTGTGTCCACGAAACTTTCACTCTGAAACAGATACGTATGCCACGCCATATGCCTTTTACATCATTTGAAGCCGTATATATATATATATATATATATATATATATAGAGGCCTGAATTAGTGCACATATATATATATATATATCCCACAAACAGAGATCGGTTTCAAACGCATAACAACTTTCTATGAGTTTCAACTAAGATTCTCGTATCTCACTTAGCTCTGGCCATACCGAGTAACTAAAAACGATTTTTTACTTAATTTATTATGTTACCATAACAGTGAAATAGCCTGTCGAATCATGAAACGATATGTTGCCTAGTAGCGGGTCCTGGGCGATCGCTCGATTCTAACAAAATAACATTAACGAAGGGCGACATCTACATTCGGCACCCGCTGCCATGTGCGTAAGAAGGCAGCGTCTCTAGTGCTTCATACTCGTTAAGAGGTGGTTCCTAGTTTTCTACGCGAATCGCTAAAATGATTCCGCTAGAGAGCTTGTAACAAACAAGGTTTATTTGTCAAAATATCTTTACTGCAATAAATAATATTTGTCACAATAAACTTTTATTGTTTTATATTTAAAAAATTTTAATAGTAGTAAGTGAGCCACCATTTGTAACAAAGGTAATGAACTGCTATAACAGGAAATATTTACAGATGGGCGGGATGTGGTAAGATATGTTAGCTTATCGGAGCAACGCTGACTTAGAGGTATACAGATTTTACTACTACTACGATTACTGCTGCTAATCGACGGGCCTCGGTATACCGTTCAAATCGACCATGTCAAATAACTATCTATCTGCCGAAAATCTTGACGACACAGTTGCGTGTTAGGTCAGTACATACTCTTCCATCGCTACTCCCGATAGCACGAAGACCGGTTTGGGGCCCATATTCTGCTATGCTCGATCTTAACTAGTTCATCTATTCAACTCTCGTGTCGTCGTAAGGGGGGAGAAATCGTACAATATCTGAGGGGAGTTCAGTGGACGTCTCGGAGAATCCCCGAAATAATCTCTTGTATGTAGCAAGAGGTTATTTTGGGGATTGTGCATTGGCTTTGTATCTTTTTTTTTTTTCGTCGCTGTTTAAGTATCTAACATTATGATATAAAAGCTTGCATGTGCATTCGTCATCGTTAGAAGGGGCTGGCGAGCTTGCTGTTGTACGCAGGCAAAGTTAAAGTTGCTTGACGACATTTTGTTAGGAAACGTATCGAAACCTATTTAAGTAATTAAGTTTGCTCGAGCTAAACATGATGTTCTTAAAGTTGTCTGTATATTTTCTAATAACTGATTCAGAGCAAACAATGATATGGTGAATAGATTGGAGAAAATAGACCATCTTTATCGATGCATCTTCACTTCGATTTCTTTCTTCGAATTCCATTTTGATCATGTTCAGTGCTGGATTGTGGCTTGTATACTGGCTGAGGGAAGTCCGTAACGCCAACCTTAGGGCGGCCAGTGGTCTTTGATAGAAGGCTCAAGTCAGTAAAAAACTCGAAAGGAAAGCCTTTCTCGTAACCGTCATGAATTGGCACTGCGTTAAGCATTTTCAACGGTGGTCGCGGTGTAGTGCTGGTAATCATTGCTTTAAATTTGTACCACGATGTCCCCCCTGCACGATTGGAGAACACCTTAAGAACGGGCTTAAAAGTAGAGATGCTTGCCGTAGACGCTGAAGCCGTCAGATTTTCGTGGTCCTTTTCCATGTCAATAACGATGATCTCATCTTGTCGATCGTGATTTAGCGAAATATCGCTCTGCGGTAAGAAAACCGGGGCCGGACTGGCCTTCGGTACAGAGAATTCGCTCTGAAGGCCCGTCGTAGGGAATGTAAAGAAATCGAACATCTCATCAGGAGCTGTGGACGGCTCGGTAGGTCTGCTGGTGATTGTCGTTGTTCCCTTTGATGTTACTTTTGCGGTCGTAGTGGTAACAGGTGCTTCTGTTGTGGTTATCCGTGTTGCTGTTGTCACTGTTGTTGCTGATGGTGTTGTTGTAACGTGGTAAACGACGACGGGCTTTTCCGTTGTCGTACTATTCGTCGAAATGGGAACGAATGTCGTTACGGGAAAGGTAGAAGATAATAAATTAGCAGACGAACCACTGGTACTCGTCGAGGAGGTTACTGAGTTTGAATGTGTATTTGTTGTTGTCGCTGCAAGCGGTGGCTCGATTGTAGTCGTGCTCAAATCAACCGTTCGCATAATCGGGGGAGATGGTGGAATTGGCGTCGTTGTGTACTTAGCATAGGCGGTCATATCGTGCGGAACGTTGGTGGCCATTACACGGGGTGGAAACATGTTCTTCTTATAGAGGGGAGCATTCGTTACATCTAGACGCTGAGGAAGGCGGTGCTCAAATGACCCAGTAACGACCAGATTATGATACACGCGTTTCCCAGTCGAACCAGTGGTAGGCGCGAACAACGTGGTTGGAGCCCGTGTAGTCGTTGGCGACACATGTCCGATGGGGGCTCGTGTGATGTAGTTGAATTTGATAGGGAACTGCGTCTCGTAACGCGGCGGTTGGGGTGTTGTTCCGTACCAAATTCGTTTATCCGAAGACGTAGTGGTAATTGTCGGAAGCGTTGTAGGTTCTCCAGTGTTAGGTTTAAGGTGCACATTTAGTCCCGAATCACTGTGAGTCACTACCTCGATCATTGAAGGCGGTAACGGGGTTGAGGTTGAAGGCTTAGGACGCCTTTTTCTTGTCTTTATACGTCTCTTCTGTGACTGAAATATATTGCAGTTGTTGCAAACGTTAGCTGTAGTATTTCGGCTGGTCGTAAAAGGGTATCAAAAGTAGTAATATTAGGGCAAATATTAGCATTTCGAGGTACTTGAAGGTTAACAACAGTTTAATATTAATTTACCTTCGAGTTAAAATCAAAAGAAAATGTTAATAAATTATAGTCTCGCTAAAAAGGAATCTATAAATTAAGATAAAAACAAAGAGATCAAGATCTACCTATCCAAAATGCACTAGTTTATAGTGCATAAAACATCAGCAGTGGAAATCGACTGTATATGTATCTGTACATCTATTTTCTTTGTCATAGGTTTATAATTTGGCTGTATCGTGATTTAATTAAGATAAGATACTTGCCTTATCTTCGTTCTTGTTGTTCCTGTTTGGATCTAAATGCGCCGGCATCGGGGGTAATTGGCGAACTGCTGGAATCGGACGCTGCGTTGGATTTAGAGAGTCAGACAAACTTCCATAGTTTGAAATAGAATCCACTGGTTTCATCGTATTTTTACTATTTTGGTAGTAGTTTCCCCGAGTTGACGAATCACGTAACGGGTAATCCAATTGAGGGCTAAACTGTGTCTGCGGAACTAAGAATTGTGGTATGCTGAATGAGTTAATGTGTGTCTTGGGAAGCAGGGTGCTAAACTTCGGGAATTTCTCTTGGCTCCTTACCATATGCGCTGGGTAAGGGATTATATTTTTGTCGTTGACAGCATTACTGACCGACGGCTCTTTCTTTAGGCCGGGGGGCGTTACCTGTGTAATATAGTCATTAGGTAATGTCAAGTCCCCTACAGCTGAATCGATGTTAGGACGCAATGATTTTTTCATTTGCGTTAGTACCTCTTTTGGATCGGTGGGCCGCAAGTGTTTTGGTGGGAAGGATAAGGGTGTTGGGGACTTGGCAGTGCCTCCCTCCTCAATAGAGTCAAGGGTGACAGTAATCTTTCCACCTGACATTGGGATATACGAAATGGCGGTTTTATCGTCCTCCTCGACCACCTCGGCACTTTGTTGTAACGCCTGTGGCGGAATACCAGTAGGCAATTTCGGGGCTGTCAATGCTGTTGTACTAGGTTTAAGGTCCGTTTGTGACATTGTACCAGGTGCTGGCAATATCTCCTCTCCACTGCCGGTTCCTAAGATACCCTGAGGTGGTTTACTCAAACTAATCTTGGTCGGACTTTGTTTATGGAGAGTGGCTTGATTGAAGAAGGCATTGTTGTTCATTGCAAGCTCGGAGGTACTCGGCACCTGGCTGAGTGATACCGCCGTGAAGGTCGAAGGTCCACCAATGTTAATAGTAGGTGGCCCCCTGCCATGAGAGAAAAGGCCAGTAGATCCCATCGACATTGGAGGAACTCTTAGATGATTTCCACCGGACCCACCAAAGGGTGGCTGCGACGGACCGGCGAAGAAACGCGTAAAAGTATTGCTAAAATTTGGGAACTGGCTTTCGGATGTAAGCTGCTGCGTGAAACGACCGCCATAAAAACCGGGTACTTCGGAAAATGTAGGATTCATGGCGGAAGCAGACGCGAAGGGGTGACTTGGGCGCTGCGATTTTCTCGAAAAAATGTTTGGTATCATTGAAAACATCGACTGCCTTCGTTGCCGTGAATGGGGGATGCCGCTTACATATTTAGTGATATCTTCCATTTCAGTGTCGTCTTCCAAAGATCTCTTTCTTCTCGAGTGAATATGGTGTATGTGTTGCTCCGAAAATAGAGGCGTAGAAGAGAATGTTCCACTTGCTGGCGTCGGGCTCGTGAAGAATCTAAAGTTGGGCCAAAAAAGTGTATCCATGCATTATCATAAAATAACTAGAAGCACCTAAGAATTTGTTTTGTGTCATAAAGCTTGCGTACATATATTACATTATGTTGAAACAATATCTTCTAAAAAAGTGACATTTTCAAAGAAGGACAACCTACCCGTCGGAAATGGAACCGGAAGCTGTACCAAACAGACCTCCGTAACCAGAGATGTAGGGCGCTATAGGTGTATAACTCTGGTGCTCCTGGAACATGGGTGGAGTTCCTTGCGCAAATTGCGGTTGAGTTTGTTCGAATGGTGTTTTATATGTTTGGGGTTGGCCAAACTGTGGCTGGGTAAATGAGGATTTATATGGTGCTGTGGAGTATCCACCGGCTTGTTGCATCTCTGGGTATACGTATTCAAATTGCGATTGGGGAGCAGCTGTGGGCCGTGGACTACGTAGCGCCGTGTCTTGCGCATAGTTAGGGAACTGAGAAGCTCCTTTGGACTGTGCTGCGGTAGACGTAAATCCGAAATCCGTTGAATAGTGAGGTAATTCTTCCGGGTTTCTGTAAAACTGGCCTTCGACAGATTCGGGAGCTGTATTCTGACGTCCGGGATCGAAGCTGGAATATGCAGTAGGTTTCTGAACCGAAAACTGGGTCTGCTCAGCTGGAAAGCGTGCGCCACTTTTAGGAGATGCTGCTGAAGCCGGTGGAGCCTGCTGAAAATGAGGAGTCGGTGGCGCCTCATATTGTTGAGGAGGGGAATTCATCACGTGTTGCGCCTGATACTGGGTGATGTGTGGTTGCTGCCGCAATGGTGTATGTTGGTGGCGTAAAGCCGCTTGTTGGTTTGGCAATGTCTGATGTTGAAGGAGCAGCTGCGCACCTTGGTCAGATTGCGGGACAGGTGCCTGTGGTAGGTTCGCGAATCCCTGAACAGTCTGAGAAGGAATGGCGCCTGATGGTTGCTCTGCTGAGAGCATTCGATCATACTCAGATACTTCGCCCTTCACTGGTTTAGGAGGATGTTTGTTTTTCTTACGATTTTTCTTCGGAACTTTTTGTCTATGAAACTCCGTCTGAACGGCAGGACCGATGTGGTTATGCGATGGCCGTAAAGCAACAAATGAAGGTTGAGGAACACGAACGTTTTCTGGCTTTATGTCTAGTTGGGTATTTGGTGGGAAGTTAGAAGTTGATTGCGCGGAGAAGGTGTTAGGAACAGAAGGAATTGAGGGAGGCCCCGCGGCATCCGTAATTGGAGGTAAAGATGGAGGTGTTGTGGGACGAAATTCTGACTGGGATCTTGAAGGATCTTCAAACACGGAAATAGCTGATGGAACATTTGGGAGTAGTACATGCGAATATAGAGGGGAAGTTGGGTTTGAATTCTGAGGTACATCATTATTAGTAAAAACGTTTTTGGTTTTCGTTGGGGCAGAAGTAGCAAACGAAGTCACCTCTTCGAGATCACTTACTGCGGGTTTCGTGGCTGCCGCATGGCTTATATGTTCGGGAGGAGCTGGTTGAACTTGGAGGACTGTTTGCAGTTCAGGCGTCATCAGTGGTCGTTGGGGTCGAACTTTATTTCTGGGGCTTGGTTTAGGCTCGTCTGGAATCGGTTCGAATCTTGCGGGCCTTGGACTAGTCGAAGGTCTCGGTTTTCTCTTTCTATGTGGCTTCTTTAGAGGGTTTTGCTTGTCGTCTGAAGACGAAGCCAAAGATGGCGCCGCAGTTGATGGCCGGGTGAGTTTTGTTCGAATCTTTGCGCGTTTTGATGTCGGGGTTAGCAATTTTTTAGGCTGCTCCGTTACCGGAGACAGAGTAGGTTTTTCAGTTGTCTCCATAGTTGCGTCGCTGCGGCGTTCAGCACTAAGCGGAGTAGTTGTCTCTAGGATCATGACCTTTTCCACGGTCTGAGACTCGGATGTGACAAGCTCAGGGAATTTATAGTTTTTTTTGATTCCGTATAACTGTTGATTGAGGTGGAAGTAACGGGGGGCTTCAAGACAAGTTTCTTTAGCCGTCTTGTCATAGTCGCAAATCATCAGCCTTTGATTAAACGTTGAATTGGGCGGACAGATGAACGAAAATCGCTTGCCTTCCTTTTTGCAGTAATGGAAAACCTCGCAACCAAATTGCAAGTCAGCATAATAGCCTTCGAGACGGCCAAAGCAGTCAAATGTTATATATGGAAGCAGTTTTTGCAAGGGATCCTCTTTAGGCCGCGCCATGAGAGGATCCGCGTCGGATCGATCTTCAAAACTTGATGTATCATTCTGCTTGTACTGACCCGCTTGTTGACTCTTGCTTTCGGTGTTCTGTAACCATTAAGCAAACAAATGTTACTGACAAATTAATGCTTGTCTAAGTCTAATGGTGCAACAGAATACTTGTATATCTATGAAACATACATTTGTAATACAATACACTGTACAAAAATCTGGCAAATGCTTCGGAGTTAACGTTAGGTACTGCCGTTAAGTGTTGCCTCAGCCTCCTGCCTTCCACCACGCAACGAAGTGCGTCAACGCCCAGTTTCGAACCCAAACAACCTGATGTGTTCCTGAATTTGGAAATCTGGTGCAAATAGTTGATTTGTCGACTAGGCAAGACTAGACAAATACTTTGATTGTTCGATTAAGTTTGTTAAACTAAGAAAATGAATAGATATAAGACTGAGAAACGCATCGATTGTTTTTTTAGCTAGTAAATTAACACATCCTGCTGAAATACTTTAAACACCATGCGATTTTACCAGTTGATCTTCTCTGGAAATTCGAAATTGGCATTACTACAAAATGGCGGATAACCAAAAGGAACATCAATCACAACAAAAGAATACGATAGCGGGCGACTGCAAAAGGGCGTTGACATAACGACTGTCAGACTCCGTGTGACTAAATGACAATATATATAACCTTGACTTAGCGGTTTTAAACAGGATCTGGCGATGTATACCAGGTAATTTGCGAACATACTGAAGGTCCACATATCAATTAACCGGAGTAATCAGTTCTTCGTTCTAACTATTGTCATCAGTTATGATCTGCATCGAACGAAGGTTCTATTCGGTCATCCTTTTTATATCGTTCCTTCAAAGAACTGTGTGGTTACGGATAACATCGTTACATCATTATTGGATAAGGTAGAAAAAGGCCTATGGCCGACTACATCTATCTGACATGTTAAGACACCATAACCTGGATATTGATAAAGTGATATCTACTGAAGGGTAGCATTTTTTTGGTTATAACTGTAGTATCCAATTCAAAGCATTTAGCGTTGTCAAAGCTGTTCCGGGATAAGACAGCGGAATTTTAAGGAACACGTACACACACTGTGATATTGTATGACAGCTAGCCATATATTGTCGAGTGATGTTATGGTATGACAACAACTTGCCTTTTAGGATTTGGTGTCGTCCATGGATGATACCAAATGGAAAATTCTTGTATACGTTAGCTGCGTGGTGCATACGGTCTTTGTGTAACCAACAGATAAAATTTACGAGGGACGGGTTGAAAGGGAATAGCAAGGATGCATTGTAAATAGATGTGACTAAAGACAGCCGAAAGATGATGGGCTAAATTTTGCTACCGCCGTCGAATTCCCGAAATAAATTTGTTGTATCATGCATGTAGGTTTGTGACGCGCTACAACGTAAACTTGAAAGAGAGTGAGGGGCAGAAAAGGGGTGTTTACGTGATCTTTTCTAAGCGTAGCTGTCTTTTTAGTGAACTCAGCTCTCGCCCACTTCAGGCTCAAGCATCCCACATATGACTATACTAGAAAGTAACTTTAGAAAGTAAGTTACGTTGAAGTTCTTTAGAAATTTAGTCTAAAGGCGATAAAACAGAGTGATCCTGGGTGATCTCCATTGTTAGTTTTATGAAGAAAAAAAAAGTTTAATCTCAATTATTTGAGCTTACGGTAAGAACACTACGATCAGAACGAGCCATAATAACAATTACACCTTTTCACCTCTGCTTCTGTGCTGCAATATTGCGCCTCCTCTAACTACACTATACAATAAGGACGATTATCCGCATTCTATCCGCGAATACGTAACAAGGAAGAGGGAACAAGATCAGTTGGGTTTTGAATGATACTTGGCCGAAAACTTTGAATTCAATAGAGCTTTATTGCCTGTACAGTTACTTAAATATTTATTTATGATGCATTGATACTAAGCCTGCTAAGGCAATGTCTTTGTACCGAAAGTTTTACCGAATTGAAACCATAGTATATAATATTTGTAGAAGTATGCTCAGCTACCGCCGTTCTTCAGCAGCTTGTCATTTTTGATACTTCGTCCCTTAGTTATCTGCTGATAATTAAGCATCAGATCAGCGCTGTTAAAGCGCTATTACAATTTTGTTCGGATCATAACATTGGATTATCAATTCAGACTACAAAGATGTACGTACGTATAGCCGGCACTCTATCATTCACTAAAGCCAATGAGCTGCCGAAACAATTCGAGATGAGTATGACCCTATAGCTAAAAGTGCTTCTCAAAAGTGATCTTTCAAACCTAAATAGCCCCTTCGGTCTAAAGAATGCACTCTACTTAGCCTAAACTGTAGCTTTAAAAGAAGTCAAGTTACCAGATAAGGCCGTGACCTTGTCTAACGGTCAGCGTCTATTTAAATCACTTTCTATCTGTGGAGTCCTTATTATTCTCAAATAATTATCTTGTAATTATAAAACCCTCGTCACAATCAAACAAATTAGGAAAACGAACAGGATCACTTTTTGACGTTGGGGAAAATTTGGAGTAAAACAATCGGTAAAAACTGTTCCTTATCGCCAGACATCCCCACCTGGGCAACTCAAAGTTAGGATAAAATATTTTCTATCTAATCAGATCGATAATAATATACTTGAAGGACAAAGAACAAGGAGGGCAATGAACTATAGCAAGTGGCTATAAGCAACTGTAAAATTAGATAAGGGAAGTAGCAAATGATTCTTTTGCGCGTAATAAACAGTGAATTTTTTTAATTTATCGAGTTGCTCAAGTCTATTTAAAATGCTCATCAGATCATGTGGGGACAGAGACATCTTATAAACAAGACAGAAGCAGACAATACGAAAAGCAGCAGCTATTATTTCTATGTAACACTGTGAGGTGACGGAATCAGAACTAATGGAGCAAGATTTCGAAGCCAGTAACATTGAAATCTCATATTTAACCCTTTAATTAACTTTATATGACACGAAAACGTTCTTGTATAGAGTTATTGGCAATCTCTTTGCTGTCATCCTGAATTTAGAACATATGGAGAAGCATTAGTTTACGTTACTAGGAATGAAATCAATTTATTGGCACATTAGATCCTCCAATGGAAGCAAATCTGTTGTGAACGTCAAATTATGTGGAAAACATTTTCGGCTGTTTATAGAGCTCGGCCTACCGTTTAGTCGAGCCTATCTCGAAGGTATTATCACTGAAAGATACATTTATACTAATTATATATAACATTATAGTATGCAGTGAGTTTGAGTGTTAAAACCTGTGAGGCTAAGGGGCGATTGTCGTCCTGCTCCGATTCGTCGTCGTACTCTGCCGACGCAATCAGTTCCCTGTCACCGGTTGCCCGTTCTATCTGCAGTACCCAGACACCTGAAAGCATCACCAGTAATTTTGATATGATTTAAATGCGTGAATTACGAAAATGTATTATTGCCCTTTACAATTAAATAAATGGCAAGTCTCCAATAATCTGCTCAGAATATACATCTTCAAACGTTCCGCGCAGTAGATGAGCACGCCTTCTAGTTCCGCAAGGTAACACGTAGCTTCAAGTATATCACGACGATGACCTCTTGCGATTTTTCACTGTGATAAGTATTACAGGTAATGTCTACAATCGTGACGTGTGTATAAGGAGTCATGTATGGCAGCCTCGTGTAAACCGCCGATGTGTTATATAGTATGCACACTAAATGTTACTTTTTTTACTCTATTTTTTTCAAATAACAAACCTAAATGCGAGCTCAATGCATTCAATTAACTTATGACATACGTTGTAATCCTTTGACAGAGAAGCATATATATACGTATATATTACCTTTATGTCATCTATAGTATTATATTTTTTATACAATAAATGTATGATATTTATAAAAACACTATTTCCCTTTTAATAGATACGTGAAAGGAACCTTCCTGCGGACCCCTAGGCCTGGAAACTACCAGCGAACACCGTAGTGTTTCAAAAAGAACTTCAAATAACGAAGAGCACAAAATACACTTAGTAGCCGCACAGTATAGAACACAACAAGTTAGCGGAAGAATCTACTTCACTCCAACCCATCGAACCTCATTTTTTTTTTATCACGGCTGATCTAACAGTCTAGCCA
The DNA here is from genome assembly GCF_002532875.2 of Varroa jacobsoni. Taxonomy (NCBI): domain Eukaryota; kingdom Metazoa; phylum Arthropoda; class Arachnida; order Mesostigmata; family Varroidae; genus Varroa; species Varroa jacobsoni. The sequence goes on along the minus strand of NW_019213363.1, from coordinate 206,051 downwards.
TATTGAAGACGTGGCCTAGTCTATTGTATACAGGTAAAATAGCTATCGATTTGTATTCTGTTACCAGCTAATTGAAACATGTAAGCCTAATTTTTTTTTCATTAAAGCCCAGTTTTATATTGAACTCTCCGTAGACTACCAAGTACGTCGTGTTTGATTGCGATAAAAACAATTTGATATACTAGAACAAATCAGCTACTTTTATCTGCTAGTAAACTATATATTTATATTATATCGAGCCTATTCAACCTGATACTATGTCGAACCTCCGCTCAGCATTTGAATCCTGCAGTTAGATCAAATAGCCTATGAGTCAAGCGGTTATTAATCTCCAATAGTTCTAAAAAGCAGAGCTTCCTCGTACTGTTCTGAGCGTCCAGTGTAAAAAATAAGGCAAGCCTGCTTTTAACAGAATCAAAGGCATGCAGCCGAATTATAACTATGTAATAGCCAGTCTCACTCTCGAAGAGGTTTCCTTAACGTCTTACGCCATTTGCGCTCTGTGAATATGCGCTCAATATCACTTTTTTTAGATATAGCCCACTTTGGGGGTTTAGCCGAGGTAACCCTATAGTACTGGGGGTTTTTCTAAAAAACGACGTAATAATCATACAAGTAACCCTCTCTAATAACTCACTCTAGTGGCGATTTTTTTCAGTCGGCATTGTTGTTACAAGACCTGATTCATTCATCGAGAAATCAATATAACTACTTACACACACATTTATGGTGATGATTCGTTTGAAATTATTAATAATTTAACTATTATAGTCTGATATAAAAGGATATCAAAAACAGCATTCTCATTTAAAGCAAAAGAGTAACTAATAATCTATGTTTTTTTTTATTTCTTAGGTGCTTTCTACCCTGAAGTTATGATCCAGTGACAAATAGTACTTACATATAACGGCCAATACGAATGCCGAAGGAACTGCGCAGACCTTCATTTTGGTCCGCGCCCGGACCTCTCTTGTGCGAGTGTTAACTATCGACTATAGATTTTACTCCTCCATTACGACCACCTGTTTAACACACCACAATACATACTTGTTAATAACGCCTCAAAAACAGTTCTTCATGGCCATGTGATTTTTCTATGAAGTCATTAACACAATCTGCAACCATCATGCCTAAGATATCTGCCTATTTTTTCGATGTTCCGAACTAGGTCCTATATACATTACACAGGTGAATACGGCAAGCTATAACTGAGTAACTTTAAAACCATGCTCCGCTAACAACTGAAATTTGACTGCTAAAACACGGTCACCTAGAATCCTGTTAGAGAAGATTGCCTGCGTTTCCTTTAGTAGCAATAAGCTCAGAAGAAAAACACTTTTTAACCTATGGATCAACGTTTAGTTATTAAGTGTTTGTTTCGTTAAAATCGCGTTAAAAGTGCGGAAATTTATCGGAGATTGATAAAGACGTTAGGCAGGGGGACCTTACGCAAACGTATAATACATAAACGCTTAAATACATAGACGCTTAAAAGACGAAAATTGGAGCATTGAAAATTAGTGATAAGATAATTAAACATCGGAATCCGAAGGACAAGAGCGCATTGCCGTAGTCGAGCAAGCTATTCACGAAACGGAGTCTAAGGGTTTCGTCGGTAACAACTGTCATTTCACATGTTATAGAATCATAACCCAAATACTGAAAATGCAAAAACTAGGTGAAAAGTAGGTTTCCCGTGATTTAGCATCGAGTCAGTTGGGGATGCGTCTGGTATATTCCAAAACCGCGTGAAGCGTACGTCCCCCACAGACGAGCCATAACTCAACCTACGCCGCTAACTAGGAAGGAGCCAGACAAGAAAACGGTGTTGCCCTCAAGAGAACCTGAATTCGGTGGCAGTATTGGGTAGGTTCGCGCACACAGTGACGGTAATACTGGCAATCGACATCAGGGGCATCTGCATAAGATAACTGCCGAGAACGATACTCGCTCACCATCTCAAGTATTTTACAAGATCCATTGACCATTGGAACCACAATCGAAGGCACGCAGTCTGGTTACTTGATGACAACGTCACATCTATTTGCCATGCCGGAATTATTTTCTGGATTGAAAAAAAACATATACAACATTGGCTATAACTCGCCCTAGCTTAAATCTATGCGATTATGGGGCCTTCCGAGCCCTACAAAGAAGAACTAGCGGACAAATGTATTTCACGATAGATATACTGTAGATGGAGAAACTATATGTGGGAACGCGAGTGGTAGCTGTATGGTTGCCTAGAGGAACGCTGGGATAAATGTGTAAAAGATGATGGACACCGTCTATAAGGCATATTAAAGAATCATCATAACTAATTCAACAAAAAGTTATTCCATTTCAAAGCTTACTGTGTTCTTTTGTCACATCCTAATATATATATAAAGGCTTTCGTGTGAAGGAACTGAGATCTACTTTTGCTAGGGCAAATAATTTCATAAAGGGAAATTCATTTACCTGTTACTTAAAAATTGCAATTTTGAGGTGAAAGCAGTTAAAAATTTTTGCCGTAATCGGCTCCCACGCCGATCCTAAAAATGATCTCCTAAGGCGAAGATTCTCGTATATTTTGTGCCAGTTTTGCTGTATGAAGTCCCTACTATCCAATCATAACTTGCTTCTTTGAAGCTCTTACAAAACTTTCAGGATAAGTTTCAGTTCTAGGATCTGGCTACTCAAAAATCGTCAAAAACACGATAGGGGATATATTATATTGTATCTCGAGGAGTATCTATTTTACGAATTTAAATGTTTTCACTTTGTAAGTGACAGCATCTAGGTAAACACATAAGGGCTTGACTTGTTTTCCATATTAACCATATGTTAAAGCTACCAGTTGTTACCAGTAGACCGAGTTGTGGAAATCTTGTCTCATCATTTCTGTGGTCGTCATATGTATTGAAATAAACTTCTTCACGGAACGTCCTCAACTTGCTTATTTTGAGCTATTGTTCCAGTCAGTTTTTCGACCGAAATGGTCTTTTTTTAGCACCTCAATAGAGACAATCAAAAGGATTTAGGATAAAATACATGTGACTCAAGTCAACACGAAATTGAGTCGGACTCTTTGTTCAAAAACTACTTACAAGAAGAAAACAAGATGAAATACAGACATTTCACGTTCCCAAGTGCCTACGAACATATAGAATTCAAGGTGAAGAACTAGCTGGGTGAACGTGAAGCTAGAAGACTTTTCCCTTATAAATAATTAGTGAAGCCACGCCATTGAATTTTGATTGTTTCGATCATTGATTGTTTCGAAGTATATGCGTTGGTCTGCTTGAGAATCTTCATATGCATACGCCTTAAATTCACCTAAAAAGTGCACGCATATGGGCAAGGAAAACGGTGGAAGACTGTCAAAGAGATACAGTTCACGTTTTGTTCTTTTATTACTCCATAAAAATTATTTACTTATTCATTTTCGGTTTGGCAAAAATAATATAGCAGGGTTCACAAATTAAATAGGGTCGTTATAATATCTAAAGAGAACATACCGGCACCAAAAATGGCTTTCTTGCACAGCTTTTTTTTTTTTTCTTTATTTTTGTAATTTTAACGTTATCCGAATTATAATAGAGAACGAAAACAATCTATCGTACCGTAACGATCCCACAAAATCGATTGCTTATAATAATTAAGATAAACAGTGCATAAATCTACTGATACATCATAAATTCCATCTGAAAACAAGAGGTGACCTTGCTTCAAAGGTAAATCATGAAAACATACACCAAAAACGTGTCTTACAGCTATCGCTGTCGTATTCATTGGGTTAGAGAAGCTTTTTTTAGATCTCTAATAATGCGTCTCGCCAAATCAATATAGACGGCTGTCACAAAACAGATAACCGCTCACGGATCGTCAGCTGATAACAAATGCGACTCTTGGTTTATTTGTGATTTTGTCGCTTAACATCCAACAGAGCCATATTGAGAGACAAAGGTGAACGTGTACGACTACTTCAACTGGATCCGGTAAGCTTCGAAGTCAGCTTGAGGGTAGTATCCGGCAGAAAACAAAAATTTTAAAAATAATTGAGTATAGAATACTTTGAACGGTCTTTTTTGTGTACGCTATTGGAATGACAGCTATTGTTCAAACAGATGTATGAAGAAAGTTCCAAGTTATTTGTGTGTGAGGGGAAAGCAAAAACAACTATAGGAACAATATGTTCCTGCGTCTGTGTAAACTTAGAAAAACAGTCGATGCTTATTTACTACTATAATTAGTATCTTGTTCATTTATTATTAACTTTGAAAACGATTTGCGAATCTCATGAGTAACGCTATCTGTATCTCGCAATGAAAGTGTATTCTAGTTAATAGTCCTCGTAATAAAATAGATAACTTAGAACGTGGTAGGCTTATAGCTATGAACAGATAAAATTTCTAGTTACAAGGAGAAAAGTTTTTGCCAGTGTGAGCAATCCCTACTTTAATTATAAACCGATATATTTTAAACTAAACTCTACTGAGGCATACTTACAGTCAAACAAAGATGACTATATAAGCACAAATAAACGAACATAGAAAAATACAAAAAAGTACAACGTAAGTACAAAATCGTTTCCGTGTACGTTCACAAAACGGAATATTAACGTCGATTGGTCGCGCCTTCACTTACTTGGCAAAGCTATATGAATTCCCGTGTATACGACCTTTCTCTGAGACTTTATATATCTAGCACCACCATAACTCTAGTTATCTGACTGTACAGTATAATTAATTATTATCATTATTATTATTTAAAAAGCGCCAGAGCCGATCAAGATATTAAGTGTCTCTTATAGTAATTGGGGCAATATTTTGCGAACGTTAATTTGATAAAGCCCGAGCTGCTATCGGGCGGCATACGTTTCCACCTTCCTAACAGCGTCGACGCACCTGAGAGCCGACTGGCTGGGATGCCTGTTTGGCACGGCCTGATGTTTGTGTGCCCCATTTGGATAGGGCCGCAACTGTAGCGACGTCGAAAAATAAATACAAAAAAAAAGCAGACGCCAAATGGCTAACCACACCCCGGTAATAGTAGAGAAATCTGCCTGTACTTTTGCATTTAGTAAAGATGCTTCCGCAGAGACAGAGAGATAATAATCGCAAGCCAGCCAATAAGTAACACCTGCTTAGAGCAAATAGACAGACGGATGAATCAACAGGACAAGGACTTTCTGAGGCTTATAAACATGCGATGATAACTTGGAAATCATTCTACAAAAACGATAAATCCCTGCTTTTATGGGCAATAAATCACATAGCTAGACGTATATAGATATATTTTTAGCGTTAAGATAAGTTATGATAGCGTATCACCACCTGCATACCTCGTAATAAACCAATAAGGCTGGACTTAGCAGTTGTTAGCGATGGCAAGCTGCTGGCAGCAAAGCCCGTTAACAAGTAAGTAAAATGTAAAATTACTTGACACTTAATAAGTGTTTGTTTATCATTAGTCAGCTTGCCAGTTAAACGGACGATTTTTTGCGAGAAAGATTGTAAAGTTATAATCATTTATCCTTTGTTTATGAGTCACTGTATTGAACTAACAGGAACATGGTTAAATTCACGGGTCAAACCAAGCGAAACAGTTAACTACGGTCGAAATCGAGTCATAAGGATCACTACTGCAGAATATATATTAAAACAACTGTAAAGGCATCGTCGTAATTATGGCACACAGATATATATATATAGAGTTGAGTTGCTCAGTCTAACGTAACGGCTTGCAGACACGGAAATATAAAATTAACAGCTCGAGCTTCGGTCAATGGTCAACTACTATCTTCGTTCAAACATTCTTCACTCTGTAGCCTGGTAGCTACTGAAGATAGACTACAATGATGCGGTGAGAACATTAGAAAGTTAGTTGTCTTATCCGTACTCGCAGTAGCAGTACGTATTCTTCAGCTGCGCGCATTCAGCTCATCAAGATTAATTCTTCAAGAGTACATATGAGACTTTATTAGAGGCATTTTACGCTACAGGTATAAAGGCTGTTGATCACGAGGTCCTCCATTGGCATAAAGATAGTGTTTCGATAGCCAGTTTAGAGCTCCACTCTAACACGTAACAGGTGCCAATAAAAAATTTCAAAAAAAACATTTCAAACAATAAATTAATCTCATTGTTTTTCGACTGGAAGCTAATTGATGGCACCCCTGGCGACCTCAATGCGCATGTTTAATAAAAACGTCGTCCATAAATCGAACTTGTTTCCTACGGACCCGGGCTTAATCGAAGTTATCTAATACGTTACTTTTCTATGTTAGCCATACTATCATCATTTTTTGTATGGTTTTCGTAGAAAATGAAATTCTGTTAAAAAATAGATTTATCATAATATATTGGCAAACACCGAGTAAAAGACAGCATAACGTTTCACCCTGTTATTTAATATCCACATCACGCAGACGCGGTAGTTTCGATTTTGCTGTGTTTTAATTTAACTACAACGAACCATAGGGAGTTTTACCGCACACTATACGTATATATATCGAACTCGGTGGTATGATTACTTTTATCTACATTATGACTATAGCTTGCAAATGATTTATACGTTGGGTCTCTTCTCTGGAACGATGGAGACGGAGGCGATTGTGGCGTCTCCGCCTCCGCCTCCGCCGTTGGGAAATGAACTAACAGAGACGTAATGAGCCCTCAGTTTCTGAGTTTTGGCAATTGCTACCCAGTACTGAAGCATCCGTGCGGTTTTGGGTCTTGATTAGTTTCTTATGCCTTGGTTAAGTGAGTCTTTTCCAGATCTGTCACCCTAAACCGTAGCCTTACCTCAGAGCCTGTTCTCTTCGCGGTTTTCATTTCCCTGAATAGCTTCTTTATATGCTTTGCTTTTGTCGTATCGTTTTCACTATCTTATGAGAAGAAATTGAGTAAAGGAATCGCGCACGCCTACACTTGTCGACTCAAACCGATGCCGCTGGTGGATAGAACGACATGAAATCCTATGGACCTTCACTCAAGAGCGCGAACGCGCAAAAACGCGAGCTTACACGATCTTAGCAGCGGTGGCGTTACTAATATCTGCACACAGACCGGATTCGGTTCGACCATGGGACTAATACTGTTACCGAAACCAAAACACAGAGACATAACATTTCCCAGACACCCAACACACGCCGCATACATTACCCGGCACTTGCGCAAGAGTCACGATATCATCGTAGCATAATTTACGTGATTTAGCTAGTTCATGGGCAGTTCTCCCATTTCCCACTGCTTCTGCGGCTGCTGCCGCCGCCACTGTACCAGTAACCACCCCTCATACGTGGTCGTCATCGTTCTGCTTCCGTCTTGCAGAGCGTCTGCGCCCTGACAGCGGGGTGCTGATAGCGGCGAACGTCGGAAGAGAGAAGACTTCGAAGAAAAAGGGCTAGAAGAAGAACCACCAGTTAGAACGGCAGCAATAACAACAATGGTAACAGTGTCGGCGGTAACAACGAGCATCAACGATAAAAACGTCAAAAACCAACAGATACACACAAGCGAACGCCCTCATTAGAAACTCATACACCGACACTTTGCGTCTTCTGCCAAGAACGAAATTAATGTCTGTTAGCTTTCCTTGACCGTTTGCGTTCGCGTCAACGTGGCCCAGGCTCAAATGAAAGGGAACTGCACGAGGGCTAACAAAACCAAGACCATGAACAATCAGCAAAAACAAAAATGATGCAGAATGAAGAGGAAATAGACTAAAGTAAAAACCCAGCGTGGGGAATTACAGAGCAATCATTTCAATCCATCGTGCGTTCGCTCCTTACGCGATGATGACTAGAGTGATCCACGTGAAATCAGATAGGGAACGAATTAATAGCTCTACTAGGTTTAGTTCACTGCTGTTTTAACTAACCAAGTGTTTATATATAGTTATTTCCCAAGAACGGGTAGTAATCGTAGCGGCAGTAGCGGTGTTCGCGTCTATATCTTTGACAACGGATGGGCGAATGAGCTGTTTCAAAGGAAATGAATCTCTAAAAGAGCGATTGGTTCGTCAGTAGCATGGCATTCATTATTTTCCGCCCCACTCCCTCGTCTAGTTTTTTTATCTCTTGTAATCTTATTGCATCATTCTCGTTGGAATGCCGGCTACCCAGCGAAGTAAATAGCTGTATCCATGATCATAAGGATTATAGCAAGAAGAGAGTAACGATTAATATAATAAGGCAAAGTAATTTCTATCAAAAATTTTTTGGGCGGTGCTATACATTAAAACAGTTATATGGACGCTTTGTGTAACATGTACTGAGTACAAATGTTTGTTTCGAACAGAGGTTTGACTTGAAAAAGTTGATTGCCAATATATCGTTACAAAAAACGTTTATACTTTCTCTTCCGCGCAGTTACTCCAACGTTATGGTGGATGTGGAGGTCAAAACACCGGGCTTATAAAGGAACAGGGTAGGTCATCTCTTCGAACAAATCGTCATCGGCAGAAAGGACAAACTGAAACAATTTCTCGAGAACTATGTCATGCAGGCCAGACGTCATTCAACCTGTTGGCCTGCGGCTGTCGGCATCTTTGGTAACTTCGAAGCACCCCAACTTTTAAATCCAAAAAAGGCCTTTTCAGCTACGGCGCCATGATATCGTTCGAAACAAAGCAAAATAGTATCCTGGGGTCACATGCGCTCGCAGCCCCTGCGAATGACTTTTCCAGAAATGTAACGATGTACGAGGAACAAGTGTTAAGTGAAAGTAAGCCTAATTCAGAATTGCCCCGCCGTGGGGCCCGAGAGAAAGTAGAGCTGTTTGCGTGCTTTCTTTCTCCACGTAATTGACAGAATCCTTGATAGACTTTTTTGTAACTTTTTTTTGTAAACAGGAATGACATTCGCGACAGTTTCAGCCGTTGGGATCAGCTGTGAAGAGAAATAGCTGCGGACATCTTTGTGCAAAGAACTACACTCACCAACGGACCATCACCGCCACAGTCGTGAGCAGTTGTCATGATTTAAAGGACTAGTTGTTACGTGTTTACCCAAATCCTCTTTTTGTGTCGCTTTTAGCGTCCCAGCGTCTAAGTAGAATCCGTCTTTCGTAGTGTCGTCTATCGGTATCAAAGCGTGTACGTCTCGCAAGAAGCGGCTGTCTACGCAAGGCCGTCATTCTAAAGGTGCCCTGATAATTTCACCGCGTCATTCACTATTTACCGGACTGTTCTTACGAATGAACTTCATAGAAGATACGCCGCTGAACGCTGTCGGTACTGGGGAAGCAGAACCTGCAAAAACGAAAATCTCTAACAGGCATCACTGGCAACTTCGACGACAGCATCAACTATCAGCGATGGCGGCGGTAATCATTTTAGAGCAGCGGAGACTTGATAGAAGGCATATGCGAATGTACGAGTCCGTTTGCGTGATATAACTTTGTGGCCTGTCGTGGCAGCCGGTGCCAGCACGTCAAAACGATATGTCAAGCTGAATAGCGGTACTGATCTTGCCGGCTCAGTTGCTCGACGCTCGTTTCGTTACAGGTATAGAAAGAAACAAATGTCATTGCAATACCGCTTATCCTGTAGTTCGTTTCTATTTTGTTCTGATGACTGCAATGACATCGTCACAATTTAGGTAAGCTTTTCGTGTATGTTTCATTGTTTTACGTTTCTTCTAGTACCTTCTGACGGCCTTTTTCTCTCCCGTTTTAACAACGAAGTCACTGGTCTACATCAATCGCCCTCGTACGCTCGTAGCCGGCATGTCCATGTGCGTGTGTGTGACTATATAAGTCCGTGTATCCGTCTTCTACGCAAATCGATGCACCGTTTTCAGTTACGAGCCCTTTGTGCCTGTTTCTTGCTGCTTTATTCAATCAGACGACGATTTTTCTTGTTCACAACCTACGTGCACCATGCCATGCGTGGCCCCAAGATAGCAATACCGGCAGAATAGATCTGTTCGCTACGACAGCCGATCTTCGTCAGAGGACCCAGCTTATATGATCAGTCTGCTGGTGGCGATCGCTGCCAATCACCTCTAACTATTAAGGTAGCAATCTCGCTAGGGATTGACTTCTCGCACGTTGAACGGGGCTATTTAGTAAAGTTATCATCGTCATGAGGCTTTGCCGAAACGGCGCTAAAGAGAAGAACAAACCCGACCGAATTCCTGTATGTTCTGCACCACTATCCTGGACGCATTTGCGACAGCAGGTACATTCGTAAACAAATAGACGAAAACACAAATAAGCAAACGTATGGGTATTATTTGTGTTCTGCTGCTGAAAAGCCACTGGGCAATTACATATCAATTCAAATAACTGCAGCAGCAGCAGCAGCAGCAGTAGTAGCAATAACAACAACAACGTATCATACAATCAACACCTGCTTTGAATAAGGAATTGTAATAATATTGTATGTGTACGTATGTATACACATATACAAATTGATACATATTTATACCGTCTATGTGTGTGTCTTCTCGAAAAAGGCTGCAACGTCGAGGTGCCATAATGTCAGCCTCACATTGCGGTTCTCCACTCAGAGACACGGCCATTCGATCATATGATTTGTAGTTCCAAACATCAACAATTGCCCCCTTTTTTTGTTGCTTGTTTCATTATTTTTTCTCACAAGATACCTTGATTCTCGTCGCAATCAACGATAGCCCATAAACAATATTATATTAGGACAACATTTCAACAAATGAGATAACTACCAAACGCATACACACACGTATCTCAGATAGTTGGCGGGATTGATAAACGCCTGAGACGTTGCGGTATTCATTCAAGAAGAAGCAATATCGTACACACGTAATGAGAGCTGAGTATGACCATTTGTTTAGGCACTCAATCATCAACGATTGCAGATACCGTTGGCCAGTTGATTTCGGTTGCTAGCGCAGTCTTCCCTGTTTCTCCGTTTGGTTGCTCCGTTTCCGTCATTCCTATGTAGTAGTGCTGTGCTATACAAGCGGACTTTTCCGGATTATATTACGTCTCAGTGTTTGACGTCTGCTGGAAAAATAGAAGAAAAACAATTTCGCTCGTTTTCGCGTCAGTTGGTCAAAGCTAGGTAGGTCCGCTATACGTTCCACTAGCGAGACGTCGGAAAACCGAGGCTGGCCTTAAGTGACTCGGTCTCTCTGGGAAGGGTTGGGAAAATGTAAGATGGCGCAAGGATGAAGTGGGCTTGCTTTCACGACGAACAGATGTTTGTTTATCATTTCATTCAATTTACTTCCGGCCAAGCGATATGATCGCGGCTTCCTTGATCATCTGTGCCCAGATGTGATGCTTCATACGAGTTCTGCTGTCTGACCTACTCACTGACAAGTCGCATTGTCTACTGCTTGTAATGCGATCATCGTTACGTTTGTTCTTTCTTTATGTTGTAACGTGTTGTGCCAAATGCGCACAGAAACAGCCCCTGCCACAGACTGTCTTCTCCCCCGCTAGCTTATGATGGTTCACGAGCGATGCGCTTAAAAAGTGAGCAAACAGATCTCGATGAAGTCTTTTTACATTCACACAGCGCAAGCGATTGGCCAAGTGGCCTCCACCGAATATCGGTGACTGAGTAACAACTTACTTTGCTCCCTTCTCTTGCTTATCACGAGGAGTAGACTAAGCGCTTTTTCGGCAAAATCTTGTGCCCGTCATAGCCTAGGCGATCACAATCTTGTTTACTAATATTAGGCGTCTTATACAACATCGGCTGAAATTCACACGAATTGCGCTTTATCGCCACATTAAAAATGTGTTAAGCTAAAATCATGGTATATTTCAATGGCCACACGATCTGATGTAGCCAAAGTCCATGAGTTTTATTAGTTTGTCTCAGATCTGAAACCTCGATAACTTCTGAAATATCTCTCTGAAATTAATGATGATAATAATAATAATCGCTTCTATAGTATACTGCGTGAACTAGCTTGGTTAACTATGGCAATGATAGAAACGCAATTTTGAATTCGTAGTTTATTTATTTCATTCCATATTCCATTGTGCCTGCTGGTAACGTATAATAAACTGTAATATATAAATAAGACAAAAGATAATACCAAATAGCTTCACTTGAATAGTAGTTGATCGCTACATTTAGGCTTGCGTCGCATTTCCCTGCTCTCGTACGTTCCGTCCGCCATTCATCGACGATATAAAGCGGCATGATTTGGCTTTTTCTTTCAATTTTTTTACGCTTTGTGCTTCTCACCTGCTGATTCCGTTTTATTTTCTCATTGTTCGTGGGTCGTTTATGTACCAAACACAAGCCCCATAGGCGGCAGGAACAAGAGAACGCACTTATTTGCGAGCGAACGGTAAATAACGGCGGCATAAACCTTCGTTTATACCGCAGTCATTTGAACCATCTTCGCAGCATCCGCGTCAGCGACCGGTGTCGCCTTGCCCGTTTCTGTGACTTCCGTCCTCTAGGAGTCCCGACAGTCATTGTTCGCAAATGCGCGAGTCTGGGTCTCATTGAGACGTAAAAACGAGCCAATCTGCAAAGTTTGTAGCGGTTGCGGTGGTAATGATCGATCGTTACTAGCCAATTTGAAACAAATCTATTCAAAGGTCTCTCGTAAGCGGTAGCAACAGCGGCAGAGCACTAAGTCGACCAGTTTTTGCTGAAATTTTCAATGAGGAACCGTCGCATGTTCCCATCAGCGCTAAAGATGACACCAAGGTAATGGGGCCAACAGCGATGATGGCTCTTTCCTGAAAACTAGCTGATCAAACAGCTCACGTGACAGCGTTCGATTTCGTTTCTTTCGCATGACAAACTCCATGCATAAATTTCGTTGCACGACGCTAAGCAACAGTAACCTACGCATGCACTCATCGTACATAATGTATCCATGTGAGCAGTAATAGGGGGTGGGTTTTGGGCGTGGAGAAAGTTTGCTGCAGCAATGCCAAGGAAAAGTGGCCGACTAACGCGGAGACGTAAGGAAAGAGATAGATTTTCCACGTAGCAGAGAGCGGCGCCGGTACATAATCTCTTTCGGCTTAAATTCAATTTCCATCGAGTTGAATAATTACTTTATTCCGGGCGACATTTTATTGGCGACGGGGGCGACGCTACCCTCAATGTCATGCTCGTCAATCTGAATAACGATCACTGTTTAAAAATCACTCACCGTGGCCAATAGGAGTCCCCTAAATGTAGCATGCAAAATGACGATGGAGTGTTCAACGCGCACGGTATTTGGGGACAAAATAGAAGGTTTATGGAGCAGCGTTCATGGAACTGTTATAGAATATATATATATATACACGAGTATAGCTGAAACAATTAGAGTAAAAATTAGGGTGATTTAATTTTAATCAAAATAATTTGCATATGTTATTAGGGCTAGAAAGTAAATATATGCGTACACAATTACATAGCATACCTACTATTGTACGGCCGAAATCAGCAGGTATCAACGTATACCAAACCGATGAATGTTTTTAGTTGACTTATCCACACGTTTCCGTGTGCTATGCACTTTGGTATATCTAATGCCTTTCAAAATTAAAAAAGATCCTTTAAATCGGGTTTCTAAGTGAGACACAAGGTTTTATGTCATCAGATTACCCACTTACTTCTCTATTGCCTTGTCGAAGTAATTTAAAACATTGATAGTGTTTCATAGATGATTCAATCAGCGCTACAGACTGACCATTATAATCATCTTTACAAGCCATTTAGAATTCGTACTACCGCGACGTCCCTCGACAATAAAGAAGGAAAGAAGTGACTTCATTGGCCTCGTTGAAACTATCGGCCTAGCTCAAATGAGTGTCTATATAGATTTGTTTCTTCCAGATTTAACATAGATTTATCTTGAATGTTCGAGTTGGGTCGGTCCATTGCGAAGATGATTATCTTACGTTTTCTAAATTGATATGGTCAACATTATAGTAGTTATTGGCAAGTAAAAGTCTGTAACCCTACAGACTGGAATGCACTCTGTCGTATGAAGTGTAAATCCAAGTTTGACTCACGGTAGAGTAAGATGAACTGGAGAAGAAATAGAAGTTCCTTTGAAGGTAGCATAGGCTAAAAAGGAAGTTGACACTGAGAAATCTCCACAGAAAAGTCCGTTAGGACCGGGTAAAGATATGAGTAAAATACATAATTGCAATTTGTTTGTATAGTTTTGCTCACACAGATATTTATATCTAATAAACATCTTTTTTTTATATAAAAAAAAGAGTCTTATCCCTAACAAACAAAAATAACGTTCTTGAAACCGTTGCAAACTACTACTTTTGCTGTTTTGTTAGATATGACAATTTACTGCATACAGCTTGTTTTATGGACTGCGGATTGCCCAGCGGAAACAAGTTAATCAGCTAAACCATGTAATATTACATAATTAAATAATTAACTTTCTGACTGTAACTGAGTGGAATACAGATTACTTAAATGTCTACCGCACGTTATCGAATTTTCCCGCGTTCAAACAGGGCAGTATAGGCATTTATTAGCTTAACTCAACTGAAATATATATAAACATACGCATGTTTGTTATTAAATACATTTAATTTTACTTAGGGCAAACTTAATAACCTCTTCCACAATACAATTCGCGATACAATACAAACTAAGCACACTTTGTCACGCAATACAATTTCCATAAAAAATATATATTTAATGATTATATAAGCGCGAATGATGTTGGTGGTCGTCGAGATGTTTGTGAACGAGTACGGCGTTGTCTTCCAAGACGGAAAATGAAAAAGGGGCGTCTACCGTCGATTTTTACATTACGCCCTATGGGGAAAAAGCAAAATTTTTACTAAAAACGAAAAACAACATGGTTAATCGGCTCTATGTTCCGTGAAAATGTTTTCGGGATGGAGCTCTAGCGACCCACAAAAGATCAGCTCAATTCGCCCCAATGAGAGATCATTTTGGGACGGCCAGACCTGCGAACCTAGAAAACTTCTAGAAAGTAGGAACTAGTTCGAAATTAGGAGGTAGTACAAATGGATACAGGTCTATATAGAAATCAAACAATGACATATTTACTGCAGATTCGCTAAATATGATAACAAACATATTTAGTCTAAACATATCACTCGTTACCGACGCAGACCACCTTGTCATAGCTGTGGCAATAACTTAACATGGTATCAGAAAAGCTTATTATATTCAAATTATCCAATCTTATTTTAACAATATTTATATTTCAGCGCAGCTCAAACCTCTCTGGGAGTGGTTTTATAGATGGGGTAAAAGACAGACCCCGACAGTCTGTATAGTTTTATACTTAGGTCAGTCACAATCAACTGAGCAAGCTAATGACCTTAACAATAGGTTGACAGAACAACGTGTATATTTTTAGGTAGAAATGATAGCAAATAACGGACAAACATAGATATATTTCTTTGTAGAAAAAAGACCGCAGTTCCCATAGGCGTGGTGAATAATAATGATAATAATACGGTTGTTGTTATCGCTGGACAATGGCGGTTACGGCTAAATTATCGTTGCAATGTTCACTCTACCGCTACAGATAGACTATGTTTTCTGCTGCTGAAGGAAGCGATCATCACTCTACGCCCTGGCGCTGAAGGATCAGGGCTCGGCCTTGCAACGGATGTCCAACTTCTAGCTAATACCTTGCTCGTTTTGTGAGGTTCAAAGCGTATCCGCTTGAGTCTGACGCTGTAGCCGCTATCCAGCTAATCAATTGACGACGCCGACGTCAAACAACTGGCCTGACACCCCCACAATCCGAAAGAGTTCATTGTGCCAGCAGCAGCGGTAGCCGACGCAGCAGCAGCGAATAATGTACACCAGTCTCCGTAGAAACAACTTAATTCCAACATGAACTAGATGAGATGCTGTTGACCCAGTCACGCGTGGCGCTGCTGCTGCAGTTTTTGGGCTCAGATGGGTATATTAGCGCTATTGCTGTTACCATCACCAGCGCCGCCCCCTATACCTTGTCGCTGCCTTCTTCTGACAACAACAATAGAGGCTCAATGAAGAAATGCGCCCATCTGAGAATCAATACAACACCGTGTGCCATCCCGAAAGCCAATAAATAGCCTAAACTATCACAGCGATTATTTTCATATTCACTGACTCTCATGGGAATAAAGGAAACGACACTTTTATTCACTTGAAATAGCAATCACAGCAGAATTATGAGTAGCACCGCTGATACCGACACGTCAGCGGCAGGAGCCGCATCGACGGAACTTCGCCAGTTTCCTGGGTCCACTTCTTGGGTTCTCAACCCTCTTCTGGTCTTATCCTAAAGCGTACGTTGTCAATGACAATAATTGCAAGATACACCATCATACCACTTGTATATTTGAAATTCCCTCTTACGCTTAGGTCAACAAGACGCGAACCTTCGGCGATTTTTTTTGTTACATTAGCCAGAGAGTTGCAACGGGTCTTCCCATGCCTTCGCAGAGTTCCCTCACGAAGTAACAACACATCGACATATCCTGTCTCAGACACGTTAACGTGGCAATTAAAACAGACAAATTGATGTACAGCTAGTAGAGGACACCAGTAAGGGGACGGTGCGTTATCTACTTAGAGTTACAGGATATATGGGTTAGAAAAATCTATTGCTTATTGTAGTCTCGACTGACTATCTTAGGACGTTAGTAAATATACTTTTCTGCTTTGTTCTGACGAGCGTTTCCTGATAGCTCTAGTTCACAAAGTAGCGCCTGGATAATAATTAGGCTAAGACTGAATTTACTATAGGCGAGTAAGTTATCATCAGCTATCAGTCATCCGCTTGATTTCCCAAGGGGGGGGGGGGCATTCCTAGAAGATTAATGACGAACGTTAAGGGTTGTTGAAAATAGAAAAAAAATATTAACTACAACGTGCCTTTGGGTAACAAAAGCAATTCAGTCTGGGTAGGTTCTATTTCCCGTTCAAGCATTTGTCTAAGGTATACAAAAAGAATATTTCATCTAAGCCTCGCATTCACGCATAATGATGCTTCATTCATCGAAATATTGTAGATGCTCGTACTCGATATCAGGACGATAGGCAAATTGCCACGAGAACTTTTCCACATCTTCATAATCATGCCATTTCCGTAACTTGGCTATAATAATATTATTATTTTCATCCCGTATTTTGTACTGTATTCTAACGAATCAAAGGTAAGTGCATCTAGACTAATCGATTTGGTCTTACGGACATGAAAGCAGCCGTCGAAACCTGGATTTCGGTCAAAGTGAGGACGGAGCATTGTTACCCAAGGATATCAGGGTCAGGTTAGCTAATTTATCGCTATGAAAAATTACTACTGCTGTTGCCGTCTGTTTTTGCCTGTTCTGTTAGTACATAACACTTTGCATATTTGATTGTTTATGTTATACTATACAACCAGGTTGTAATTCTACGGAATCTACCAGTTCCATAAAACCGTTACCGATACTATTGTTGATTTTAAAATAGCTGCGTTTGCCTCGACTGACGCCCAGCTCTAGTAATACAAGTCAGCCTTCTGTAGCATCATTATAAAACAAGTAATATGACGTGCGTGCTTACTCGCTGAGGTATCGGGGGGTACTCTACACAACGTTGCAATGCTATGACTGCTTTGTTTTTTTGTTATATGCGGTCTGTTTGTTCACTATATATAATTGCCACACTCAGCTGCGGCTGTTGACAGCTCATAGAAACAATGAAGATGACCACCTCGATCGAGCGCTCTTAGGCATCAATAAGTATATTATTACAAAAATCGAAAACCTCTTCGAACGAAGTAACCCGTACGACGGAACGATGGCATTCATAGAAATCGATCGAAATTAGCCTTTTTCCGTTGAAATAGCTCGAAATTTAGCTCCTCAAAAAGTCACAGCTGACGTTGCATCTGATTTGCCCCATTCTCGCTTTTTATGGCAACGTGTAAAATTGTATTCTTAAGTATTGTAGCAACACTCCTCACATCATTTTTACTTAAAGGTATAACAACATCCATCCATTGGAAACATTTTCGCACAATCACAAACAACGCCCACACATTTCTTCTACGTCGAACTCGTGCTAAATAACAATATTAGTTGGGAACTTTTTCTCAGTTAACTGCCGACCAATTTTTTGTGTAAATGATGTAAAAAAGCAGCATAACATCCACCTAAACTTCTGTGCCCGTAACTTCTAATGATACTCATGTTATAAGTATTATTGTACAGTGATGTAGTGATGAGCTTGGTTGGAAAAGTGGGCATTATTCTACTCCTCTCAATATATGATCTCATGTAAACGAACGGGCCAAAAAACACGGTTTCTAGAACGATTTCTTAATATATAATTAACTAACTTTTTCTTTTTGTAATACTAATAGGAACAATATATTTGAGACTAAGAAAGTGAAACAGGTTCAAGAGAAACTGTTTGGCCGCCATGATTTTTTACTAAAATGACATAAACTGAACACTAGTCACAGAAATGCTTTTATGTATTCATATAATAGATACGAAAGTAGAAATATTTTTGCATGTATAGCCAACAATGTATTATATAGCAGCACAAACAAAGTTTGCCTTCTTGAGAAAATTGCCTTTGCAGCAACGATAATTCGTTCGTTGCTGGTGAAATTCGGCCGAGGTTTCGTTTTATACGCGGCAACGATTTTAAATGGAGTCGCCAAGTTTTTGTTCCTTTAGCAGGAAGCTATTTGATCTGTGAGTCTTCGCTGAAACTTCCGCAATGAACTTCTACTTACCGAGAAAAGAATAAGAAGCGTCCAAGTGAGCCTATATAACGAAAGCCTGAGTTGCACCAAGCATATATTATGACATATCTAAGCGTATATATATATATATATAATCGGGCATGCCCTTATTGTGCCCTGGGCACTATATGCCGTTATCGCCTAATTTTATTACAGCTATAACATCAGGTGTACAATATTTCATAAAAACGGCCACATTAAGTGGTAGCCAGATAGATACTCCAGCTCATCCGACTTTTATTCAATCTCCCCAAATCAAAATCTATCCAACGAATGATTGACTTCAGCACCTACTCATTTGGCACATAATAGTTTAATCCAGTAGATCTGAACTTATCGAGTGCTAATGTCTGTCTGTTAAAGACGATAAGAAAACGCCGAAGCTAAGTAATTATGAGATTTCCTATTTGAGTTAATGCGTTTGTACACAACTAACCTATCAGTGATTAAGTTCGCTCGATACTGTCTCAGAAATCTGTCAGCCGTTTATTGTAACGTTGTTGTAGTGTATGAGAACTTTCTCATCTCTCTCCTGATGCCCATAGCGGCGAAGATTAGGGATTAAAGGATGCGAGTCTTGCGATCGCTCATGTCTCTCAATTACCACAGAAAATACTGCATCGTAGTGGATTCTGCGATATATATTTGCGTCCTAAATATTAGGATCGAGTGGTCCGCGCCTCGTGTATGTCAATGGAGCGCACCTCACATGAACACCCGCTAAATATAAACATCGTACGCAGCTTTCAGAAATTGCCAATCTTTCTTTCACGAAAACACTTGAAAATAACCATGTGATAAGAATTGTGCAAAACAATGTTTTTCCCCTAGCTTTACATGAGCGTCTAAGGCAGGCGAGACTAGTTTTTAATTTGAAAGGTATTTCTCGCCTGAACTGATGGCAAAAATCATACATGTACATGTGCAAACATTTTTATTTTAAGATGATACAACGCATTAAACCAAGCAACATATTAAACTGAGCAAAAAAAAAGTCGACGCACACTTCAACGTCACCAATTCGTGCAAAAAATAACCACGCGAATTTACCGGCGGCCTATCTTTTACTACCTGTTATTTGCAATGTGTTTGTTACAAGCTTTTAGCTGTTGGCAGCTTGCCGGAAAATCTTCGACGGTAAGTGGATATACGGGCCAGTGGAGATTCAAACAAGTGAACGACCCACCGACCAACCGATTTCACGCTATTTATCAGAAAACTTTTGACTCGTATCGTTTCCATTCGTCCAGAAAGCATCCGGTCACGAACACACCGCTTCCGACACTACAAAAAGCACGACTGACCGTCTAGCTAGACGCCGTACGTCTGGATGCGCCGTGCACAAAATGCCGCTGTCTCCAGACCCCCTTCCCACGCTAAACGGTAGGGGTCTGGGGTTACCATCTCAGATCACTACTGTCAAGCCGTCACCGAAGGTGGAAGCGTGCGAAAAATACGACAAGGTCAGCTCTGCAGCGGTTATATCACCGACATACAAAGCTTCCGTTATGTCAGCGGAAGACAGGTGCGACCTATTAGTGAAATCATCTGATAATCATCTTCAACTAGACTACTTTTCTCATGGCGGTCGGCGTTACTCAGTCATATTTCAAGCTGAGATATACCGATGTAGACTGGAAAGCTTAAACGTTTACATTCAATTACTTCCAACAGCTCGTTTGATCTTTATATTAAACATTCAATTAAATACACTTTTGTCTAGCTCACCTGTGAGTATGCTGTAGTAGATCATCGTTTGGAGACGCGCTTGAAGTAGTTTTCCAACGAAAAAGATATATTAACTATTCATTCTGCAAAATGGATACGTCTCGCAGGTAAGTTGAAAGTCAGCGATGGCAAGAGATCACGCAAACGAATGAATCGGAGATTTGGAAATCTTATGGCTTAGTATATTGTGTACGAGTGCCATATGTTGTTAGATGTATAGCTAATAATCTTTGTTATAATAATAAATTGTTTGTATCGTTTCGTCACTGTTAGTTACGGCTAATCCTTCGCACACACATACAGTAAGGAAATCGATCATATGTTGATAATCAGTCGTCCGTTTTCATCCTGTCCTGAAGTGGCCAATGACCAAAAAAAGGTTATGATCTGTCTTCATTGTCGCCGCGTAGTGTAATCGTGCTCGAAAAATAGGCCAGCGCTTGTCAATCAAAGCTCAGCGGAAGATCAAATCACAGAGGAAGAATATCGACGCTGTACAAAACAAGTTATAACCGTATATCCGAAATGGCGTCCGGTGCTAAGCGTAACAGCGATGTAGTACAATTCACTTGTAACAAGCATTAGTCCAGGATATTTAGTTTCGATCTATACCATCTCGAAATAGAACTAATTTGTACAATTAGCGAAATTACTTGTAACGAGGTCTAAAACCGGAAATGGTACTTAGCTAGTTAGGTAACATGTCTGATCAAAAGAAAGCTTACTTAAGGATAATTGTATAGGTGTAAGCAGTAGCGATCTATTGCGTACATACTCAGCAGCATACGCATGGCGGCGATGGGATATATTTGGAGAAACGGTGCCCAGAGGGAGCCACCTGTTTCCACCTTTACTTGCCGCGATCCGTGACATGAACGTGTGGCCTGCCCGTATTGTATATCTTTCTGCCTGTCTCTGTTTACGTTATATTAACGCGTTTCCTGACTCACCGCGCGACTGAGTGATTGAGAACTGTCAAAAGGCGAGATCGAAAGCTAGTGCAGACGGTTGCCAGCTATTTCAGTCAGAGTCAGCTACGAAAGCGCAGTGACGAGCACGCTGACAGGAGTACTTGAGCAGTCCTGATCCCAAATGGAGGAAAGGCGTGCAGATTACAAATGCAATTATTTCAGTAGCAAGGATCTCAGGACGGTAAGAGTGAAAGACGCACGAACGGGCGAAAAATATTCCATGATTCAAAAGTAACATTGGAAGGAGCACTGGACCGAAATAATACAAAACAAACCCAACGTATCTTAAACAGCTCGCGACGAACTAACAAGGTGTTTCCAACCAGCCCAATGTCGAATAACGGTAAAACAATTTAAGAAGGAAAGCCAAAAAATTGAGCGTCTGACAACAGGGCAAATAAAAAACGAATTCCTGCAGCTGCCTTCCTTCCTCAGCCAATTGATGAGCCAGTTGGAAAAGCCATAACAGCGACAAAAACAACAAACACAAAAAAATAGGAATGGCGTGAAAACCAAAAATGAGAACGTGATTACATCTGACGTTTGCATTTATAGCACCACACGCAAGCTACCCGCAACGATCAAGCCTTTGTTGGCAACGTCGGAGAGGAGTAAATCAGTTAGAATGGGACCAATCAGCATTGCCCCATCTTCAAATTGTGGAATGAAAAATTGCGCAAAAACGAAGACTGTCGCTTTTTTTTAATTTCGTTCTAGCGAGCGACGAGGATGACAGCAGTTACCTATTCCGAAATCATTCGTATGGTACACGGCCGACTTGGCGGATTCGGAAATTTAACAGATAGCTACGTATCATGTATACATATTATTAACTAGAAACAACACGGGACAATTGCGTTAGATATAACATATCCTGTCAATAGGATGCGCGCAGCGGCGGCCATCATCCGTTCATTATCGTTAATACGATGTTAAATATACGACGACCGTGTGTTGACTTGTTATCTGTAATCCATTCTACTAAAACATTTGTCAGTTACAACGATAGGCAGGAGGGAAGGATCTGTTTATCCTGCTTGCGGGATGGCTCAGTACGAAAAGCGATTCGGTAATTTTGTTCGACTTCGGTCCGTTTGTCAAAATGTCCTGTGTTTATCATCGTAGTGCGGACAAAAGAAAGGGGTAAAATCTTTGTCGCCATTTGTGTACGACGCACCCATGATTTTCACCTTTTTTTTCCTGCAGCCGGCAGTAGATATAGGCGTCCGGTTTCATTTGGTGCTTGCAGAATTGGTTCAGACATCGATGGCCGCTTAATTCTTCCAGGGGTGTATACACGTACAATACGTGCAACATCGAATAACGGAAAAGGCCAATATCCATATATGGAAATAGATCGCTACCTTCGATCGCTATTGATCGGTAGTGATCATAGCATTCAGGTTTGGTAGATATGAAAACGTGCCGCTTCTACAAGATCAGTACTATTAATGACGGAACCGTTACATAAAAATTTAGCTTATATTAGCAAAAAAAAAATACAAAATCACTTGTATCAGTCTATAAATTTAGGTCAATCCGAAGGAAATTACGGAAACATCACTGAATCAGCGGTGGATTCCAGCAACTTCATCGACATCTGGCGCATCATCCGACTGTCGGCGACGAAGCCATTGCTGACGGCTGCACAGGCAGCGATTCTCTTCCACTACAGTTAATTTTGAGATTCTAGGCCTAGTGCTAGCATCAATACTTAGCATTCGTATAATTTTGTCGTCATTCTTTTCGTGAATTTCGTGCGAAATTGGACATAGGAAACCCCTTGCCAGCTAGACAAACGCAGAAAACTTATCGTCCCGATCTCAACAGGAAATTTGTGGTAAAAACAAACGCAATCCCAAGTGAGACGATGCAATGATTAGCCCCATCAGCATTGGCCGTATCGAAGGGGTTTACTGGCGAACTTCAGATTCGCGCATCATAAGAAACGACTGAGCTAGCGGGACTTTGGGGTCGAAAATAGGCCCGCAGCCGTAACACGGTAGACAATTGCGAGCAACAACGGAAGAAGATATCATCTGTTTAGGTAAAATAAAAAGAAACGAAGTACCACTGTGTGACAAAGCAGCATATATTTTATGTACCATAAAGTAAGCATTGATTGAAGAATAATAATAGCAATCACTACACTGACTGCCGAGAGCTTTTTGGAACATGCCCGTCATGATGAACAGCGACAATGCAGAGCGAGTAATTAAGTTGACGTTTCATATTTGTTACTATACCCGAACGATTTCGATAAATTACTAATCAAAGAGTTATATCTGCTATGTGTGCGGATGCTCTGTCAGTTGTCGAGAAATGGTGC
Organism: Varroa jacobsoni; assembly: GCF_002532875.2. NCBI lineage: Eukaryota > Metazoa > Arthropoda > Arachnida > Mesostigmata > Varroidae > Varroa > Varroa jacobsoni. Next base: position 182,350 of record NW_019213363.1, on the reverse strand, counting down.
CAACCTGTACAGCTAAATAAATATGAATGAAAAAAAGGCGAACGTCAACAGTTCACTATAGTTTATAGTTCTTATAGTTACGTAGCCAGCCAAATAAAGCAATAACCTACATCCTATGTCCGATGCAAATCATTCCGACAAAAATCATTCTTCCTATTGTATTGTAATTGAAGGTTAGTTATAGCCATTATGTATTGCGTATTGAACACAAAGTAAAATACGAAAATCCTTAGTTAATACTTTCGATACGCAGCGATGTATCTTTATATTGATCCAATATGCCAAGTTGATGAAGCGCTCAAGGAACGAGATACCGCTGAAACGTTGATGCGGGATTTGTTGTTATTCTACAAGATGCGGATATCATTCAAGCTCTCAAAGTCACCTGGGGCTGCCGTTACCGCCAACAACGACGACAACAACAGTCTATGTTTCCGCAAATGATCACGTGTGATTTTTGCATCCCACGTAACGTATGAGATTGTTTGTATGAGTAGTCTCTTATAAAGGAATAGAGAGGGGCTGAGTGAGAGCGATCTACCTTGATACGGACCAAGCTAGTTAGGAAGCGCATGAAGCACGGGGTATTGAGCCAAAATAGAATAATGTGTCGTCTTCGTGGCGCTTCAAGGCGCCAGGTTCACGACTTCAGCAGTTTGATGTCCGCCCCCCCCCCCCCCCATTTCCAAGCACCCCCCTTACACCTCATTGTCATTTACACGCAACAAGGTTGTTTGTTCGGTTGTCGTCCACCTAAATCCAGCAGATCACTCACAGACATGCACAGAGCGAACGTAGCCGCTGGCATATAAACATATATGCCCTCACCGGCGGGCGCAGTCACTCGCATCAAGACGCTAATTTGCCAAATGTATATTGGCTAAGCATTGTAATAACCGTAATAGTAATAATAATATTATCAAATTCGATTTCAATCGATTTTTTTTTCGAAAATGTGTGCCTTGTTTACAGTTATGCTACGATTTCTTTTACTTGAGACAACGACAGAACGAAAATAGATCGATGCTTCTTTGCTACAATCCCCTTTACTCTGATCACAGCGATATAGAAGTCACTTATATATATGTAACATCCATAGCCATATCTGTAAACTACCTGAGTCCGTCCACCCATGATATTGCGAGTATTGCCCATTGAGATGTGTGAGTGAACAAGCAACCTATATATCTAGTTATCTGTTATACATAATTCGAAAAAATCAAATTATAGGTGACCACAACAGCAGGACGACGATTGCGTCGCTTTGCCCTTATCAGGGCTAACGCAAAAAAAAGATCTTTGCCTGTGGTCACCAGCTAGAACAAGATGGCCGGCAGTATATGCGGACGCTCGCTTCAATAGCGGTAGCACAGCGACCACGATGAAAGCAAATTACGAAGCCAGATTATTTAGTAATGACGTTCGGTGTTTTTTTCTCTGTATCCGCGTGTTATCGTGAATTCACACCGAAGGCAGACTGACACGCACAGCCGCAGGACCCTGAAATGAGTGAACGACGGGTCGACTGATTGATCGTCCGTTTATTGATCTGTAAAATCATCTAATCGCTAGAGATTTCACGTGCCATTATATGGTGAAAAGAAAAACGCATGCAAGCATGTATACTGTGAACGGGGATAATATCAGCACTCCAAAGAAGTCGCCTATAGATGCTCTAAATTTATCCTTCATTGGTTACATCTTATTTCTCTAATTATTAGAATTTTAGAAAACAATCCAATTATAAAATTGCTTATTATTGTGCAAATAAACATTTTGAGATAGCGTTTGAAATACGTTCATATAAAAGTGTTATTAAGTTGTGATGGTTGCATATTTATCCACTTCGTTCAGCTGTGACGAATGGAAAACGGCAAAGTGCGATATATCTTGCAATTATTCTTTAAAACCCTACTCTGATCCCTAATATATACGTCAAAAATATTAGATCAGTTAATTAAATTTGAGCTTTTACAGATTCAAACATTTATGCAATTCAGATTATGGTACTTAGTGAAGTCAAGAGGAAATGTCTGCGAATTCTTCGCTCGCTCGCTCGCTCGCTCGCCCGCCCACCCGCTTACTGCACACAAATTGTGTTCCTGACGTGCATTTCGCGTGCCCTTCTAGAGTACACGAGAACAAACACTCCCACGCCCCTCTGACGCCCTCCTGTGCGTCGCTCTAAGGAGCGGCACTCCTTGCGCATCATTCATGTCAAAAGGGCACACTGTTTAACAAGAGGCCCTTTAAAATAGCCTCACTCGTATACTCACACGCACGAATAACAAATTGATAAAATAAGATGCCACGTTGTCTTCTGATTAATCAGTTTAATAGCCACGATTGGAAGAGCAGGGCAATTGTGTTTATCAATGCAAACAAGCAGCCGTCAAGGAAATAGCACCTTCTGGCTGATCATTCTATGGCATCAAACCTTCATCACCGTATATAATAGATTTATGTGGAGAATCCTCATGGCATGGCCGTACTCGCGACCTATTTGGTAAACGGATGCCGTCATTTTTATGGATACTTTTAACAGTAAACAAAATAAATTGCTTTGGACGTCCCAGGTTGTGACCATTCTTTCAGTAGCAGATACGTAGGGATGCATCTAAATAACGCATACGACATACTAACATATGGTATGCGTTTAAAAGTAGTTCATATAGGTTACGATACGCTTTAAATATATGTAAGAATGTTCAGACTAGAAGGGGCAAGATACAAGCTCAGTTGAATTGTTTTCGGGCAAACCATGTAGGTAGAAGCAGTATCGCTGAAACATTCCATGTGGTGTTACCTTTCGAGTCATAGCTGCGGGGTGTGCTTTTTCTTCTTTGTCAACGAGTTAAAACAGTGCACAATCGACAACATTCACTGGGTTCGACATTGGGTTTAGTTAGTCGTAAGTTGTCTCTTTCCAAATAAGTTAAAGGCAATTTTAAATCTTTTTTTTCTTAGCACACAAAAAGATAATTTAAGTGGCAGCTATTTGCGTTATTATATAATTATACTGGCTTGTTACTAAATATTCATGGAACTGAAATATGCAAATATTGAGGTTTGTTAGAACGAAGGCAGGAGGAACGTGCCCTTATCAGTATTCAATTATATTTACTTCATATTAATGACATAATGATTGATTCAATTACATAATGATAGGAATCTGCACGACGTTTCGGCGGGCGGTCCAATCAAGCCGCAAGCCCCAGCTCCGACAAACACTAACCCTTGTTGCCGATCGGATTAGTGCAAATATTGTTTTCACGCTACGTCATGTTATGATAAATAGTTCCCAACGTTTGTGGTGACGGTCAGCGATGGTGATAAACGGAACAATAGAGATAATTCTGCAGATCGTTACAAGGAACCAAAAAATCGGTCAAGTCTTTTCTACGTTCCTTTGCCTTTGCAGGCCTGGGCGTTACTTCTGTTTGTCTGCTGACTAGCGGTCGTCTGTGCGTCACTGTGTTACCTCAGAGCGATCCGCTGTTAACAACAACATCCACAACACAGTTAATAGTAGTAGAAAGATAATTAGACGATTAATTATGAGCTGTTTAGGTTGTCGGACTGAGCGGAACAGGAAGACAAAGGAAAAGAGCAAGGAAAATAGCCACTTGACTAACAGCAAATCATAGGACCAAATTTATAATCAAATCCAGTCCCACGGTTGCTCAGTCGATAAGGCCCTTGTGACAAAGCTTGTGACGCGCTTAACTTATTATTGGCAATGTAAGTTTATTTTTTCATTAGCGTTAGAATGCCATAATAAGTGTGGCTTTGGCATCAATATATATACCCACTGCCATTACAAAAGTGGAAGATGCAATAGACAGCACACGTGTTAATTAGATTGACCGTCTTTCTCTGCTAAATAGGCACTTGACTATCAGTCCACGAAAGCATCCCTTAGATGAAAATATGTCTCAACGTAAACTTATTGAAAACTTTCAAACAGAATAGTTCCATATAACTACGAGTTCAACTTCGACCTGTTTACATAAAAAAGTTGCCACGTTAATGGTGATTCTTAGTTAATGTGTTCAAGTAAATGTTCTAGTACTAAAGGCTCCTCTCAAGTCGAGATATATCATACTACTTACAATTTTCGAGGTACGGCAATGTGACTATCATCGATCTATTTGCACGATGCACGTTATAATATTAGCCTGTTACAAGCGAATCCGGTGAATTTTGAAACTGAATAACTTTTTAACTAGGCGCCAGTAACAAACGAAGTTTGGCTAATAAATGCATACTCTTCTAGGCACTTGTCAATTTACTCGAGAAGAAATGAGTTCAGAAAAAAATATTTTATGATCTCAAAAATCAGCGCTAAATTGGTCATTGTTTGATTCCTTTAAGGCCACAATAGCATGGGAACTCATCGAAGATTAATGAGAATATGAGCAAGAAAGTTCGGAGCAAAAGCTGACAGCGCGTGAATGGTATAAACATTTTAAGAATGAAGACTAGAGAGTTGAAGACCATCGAGAAGGTAACCAGGTGTAAAAACGCGAAGGACAAGACAGTATTGCCGCAACCAAAGAGGTTTTTCGCAAAAGCAGAGTTCTAGCCCAGAGGTTCTATCTGCCAGGGCTAGCATTTCACATTGTAACCCAAATACCGAAAATGCGGAAACTGGGTAAAAAATGAGTGCCGTTAGTTGACTCCAGACTAGTTCGAGATGAATTCTACGTACAAATTTTGTAACGTTAATCAACAAAATAACGCTTGTAACAGTCTAGCAGAATATATATATATATATATAATAGCGTCGTATGCAATCCATTGCAAAGTTTGTCATCTCGAACTTCTGTTCACCTGCTTTGGCATGTGCAAGTGTTTCCTCCTCATATAGATCGACCCACATGATCGTATCATCTGATCGCGATGATTTGTTGTGATACAACTGAGAAAGACAGTGTTATCTCTATCTGCGATTCTCCGGCCAATTTTTCTAATCATCGCCGCTAAAACGGCGGGCTGTAGCCCACGTGATTAAAGCTAGCACTTGAATAGGTTCTTAACTTTGTTTCAATTGCTCAGGTTAGTTCGCTTGGGATGCAAAGAAAAGCTATGGTTTAATCCCACTGTTCCATGCTCCCTATGCAAATTTATTAAGCATTTTGGGCGGAAGTTAGTTCGTCGTTAGCTGTCGTCTAATCCTCGAAAAACAAAATGTGGCCGTTCTTCCACCTTCCAAAAACATTGAGCTTCATTATTCATTAAAATATTATTTGCGGGAGCACTGCGTTACGTGTTCCTGATACGTCACTAATAAACTATAGCCATATAGAATTCAGCAGATCTCTGGCGGCATCAGATCGTTGCATAATTATTAGGTAACAGATGCTCAATGCGAAGGCTCGTCAAGTTCAGGGGTAATGTGAACATGACGCTAATGATGATTTGACTAACATCCTGTTATATTGTATTGGCAGAGCTTGTCTTTCGTAAAATGAACGAAATCTATTGATAGCTATACATATGACTATCAGATCTATAAACATCTGATAGCATTCAGCCGTCCACTAGCAACTTCGAATTTTACCGTCCTTCTTTAGAACCAGGCGACGTAGGCCAGGATGAAATATGCATGAACATTTTTATAAAATGGTGTAATTGACTCTCATTTTAGTGGCGCGGTTATAAGTTAAAAGAGAAACTGAATGGATGATAAAACGGTGTAGGTGTCTGTCACGAACGTGACTGGGGGCAAAACTCCACGCTCACCCAGGGGTATAATACTACTGTTGATACTAAAAGATAAAAGGGCTGAAACAAGAATTACATATGATAATGTTAATGCTTGGAGCCATATTGAACGTTTGCCTGTTAATACTGTACCACTGCGAAGTAATTATGTTTTAGTTGGTATACCGATCGCCAATGTTTTTTTGTGGTTGCTTTTTCGAAACTAGCGTTTCTAAATATATGCCGTTTCATATTTGACTTCAATTAAACTAGCCAGCCAGCCAGCCGGCCGCTGAAGAATGAAGACTAATCGTATGAATAGGTAAACATTTCGAAGGATTTGTTTGCCCGTCAGCGTCCAACTAAACGCACCGACACCAACAAGTCGTCAGGCATGAATGGCACCGCAGTTGTCATTACACAAATCGGCGCGTCACTTTCTGATACGGTACCACGTATCGTTTAATGCGTTTGTGTGTGATTCTATATCGATGGTTCGATTCGTTGTGTGCAAAGTTGTTTGCCATTACAGGAGCCATCGTCGATCTTACATGGCTTAATTATATTGTTGAAGCATCGCCGATACGGTCAGACCCTCTTAATGGTCTATACGGCACACCCACTTCAAAACGATATTTCGTCTAACGAAGTGTATGTACGTATTAAAGAATAGGCTTCCACAGTCGGCGGGGTGTGCATTGTACCGTTAAGAGAAAAGACATGACCTCTTTCGGCGTCACGCATCATCAACAGTTGTTTTTCATCCCCGACATGTACGATCAGTTGGCAGGAAAGTTCGTTGTTATCTTTAGTAAGTTCACATGATGCGGCCACGTTTAGAGCTTATATGCTGAGAGAATACCTGTGAATTAAATACTATGTGCTATGCATCCGCTATAAATGGGGGGCATCACGCCACGAACACGACGCAAGGTTTTGAAAATAGTTATCGTCCAATTCTTCACCATGATAGTTATATACGCCATGTGGTGACTGACGACGCTATATGCTGATAGGTTGACAAACAAGCAGCCTGATGGTAAACGCGCAGGCGAGGCGTCAACATCACCGAAACACAATTCGACAATGCGCGTCACAGACAAGTACGCACGTTACCATCGCTGTTGTTATGCCCGATACGTCACTATAATTATGATAATAACAACAACAATAGCACCAATGGTAGGACCTAGCTAAATAGGCTCACGTGCATTGGTTAGAGCGTTCTTAACGTACCACTGCTGCTGCTTGTTTCTGCCTTAGCATTAGACGCGTTGTCTGATGTCATTCGGAAGCTTAACGATTCACTGCGGCAGTGGCCTACTTACTCGCAGGGAATGACAACGGCAATTGCTTCGGCGATGGTAGCAAAGTAAGACGCTGACGGAAGGTCGGACAGCTGAGCGGCGGCGGCGGCGGCGGCAGACGACTCTGCGAACCACATGAGCTGACTTGGTACGTATGTAACTCTCCCTTACCCGAGTCGCCTAATTCCGACATCTAAGGCCAATATATGTAATGCCGCTGCCGGTGGTGTTTGAAAAACGTAACGAAAAAGGTCGAATATCGCAAAACTACACCAGTGGCAGCGACGGCCAGACTGGCAGTGGCAGCATTAGCTACAGTAAAAGCAGAAGTGGGCATCAGCCGCACGAAAGCGGTGCGATCGACGTCGCGTAACAAGATAAAATATCACCGGAACGGGTCCTGCAACACGAGAAATGGACGGACAGACAGACAGACAAGCTAAGTTGGGGCGTTTGGCATCTGACGAGACAAGGCTTGCCTGAACAGTTGTTACTAATTGCGAAAAAGTAGTAGTTAGCGCGCAAAGTTCCAATTGCACCATCACATTATGCTAATCTTATAACACCCATACAAACACACAGACCCGGTAAGCAGACAAAAGCAGAGGTATACCTCACTGCTGTCACAAAGCAAGCTAGAATATGCAACTGGAATCATCGTTACCTAAGGAAATACATTTTTACTGACAGATGACAGACAGAGATGAAATCTAGGTAAATCTGATTAGTCGCATATTATCGTGATGACGATAGACTCAGCTGTTAGAGAGTGATGTATATCCTTTAATACGTAGGTTGAAGTTCGCATACAAATGGACAGAACCTGCGAAACATACTAGGTGTTTTCATAGACTAATGGTAGAAATATTCAAGTTGGCCTGACTGTCAAGTTGTCCAATGCTTATTATGATAGGTTCGAATCGATCGACAGCAACAACAGCAACAAACTCGACGCTGTGTGGCGCATAAGTCTCTTCATACCTAACAACTAATGTTTTGTCATTCCTACGAGATAATCGGGTTTATATCTTCTGGCGATACGAGCTACTGTTGTTGGCCATCTAACCCACCGTGATTAGAGAAGATACCACGGACGCTTGAGCCATAAAAAAGCTTCAGGTATATATGGCGTAGCGGTTTATTTATGATTACCCAGTTTAATGGCGACGCACCGGGTCGGATACTGCTCGCTATGGCCAGTCATAAACTGTGCGTTTTTGTATCGGACAATTGCAGTACTTCAATCCATCGGTACGCCTAATTTACACAACAGAAATGCCATGTCCTTAAGGACAACAATGTATTGTACCAGCGTTGACCGTAAACTTCCATCGTAGTGAAAGAAGTAATGACTAAGAACTACAACACAACAACTTTTGGCAATTGTCTTTAGAACTATAGAAGTTAGTACAATAAACTTTTAAGAAATTACAAATGACATACATTAGCAGTTCTCGCGATGTTAAATAAAACATAATAAAAGTACGTAGTGAATACTAAACAACGACAATAAAGATTGTGTATAAACATTTAACACTCTCGACAAAAGAATGAACTGCCTATGTCGTCCACGTTTGTGTCAACATCGAGGTCTATATAGAGCGATGCGCGTTCAACAGATCCCACCTGTCTTCCATGGCCATAGCCTGAGACTCCTCACACTCCGAAGAAGCACAGATAATACTATCCATTCTTTATCTTTCGAACTTGACTTAATAATCAATAAAATCTAGGCCCGCTAATATCGCTCGCGTAACTTTGACGGCATTAAACAAACGTTTTGCTTGTCGGGTCAACGATCGGGTCAGGCTGCTGTGCATAATGTATGCGTAATGTCTCCATACCAAGAAGGACGCGTAACGGGTGCTTTCGAGACGAACTTATCTAGCGTAGAGCATGAATGCAAGGGATTCAGTACAATAAAAAGGAAAATAGTCCAGGATTATTTGCGTGTTATTTTGTTTGAATACGCTGGCGGATCTCAACACCCGTAAGTGCACTCACTCGCTATCTTGGTCTAACGATTGCTGACGTTTGATAATTCTTTAGTGAATACAACTTCCTGGTTAAAGTTGATATGGCCGAACTTTTATTAAGGCACATGAAACATGTAAATAGTGGCAAATATTAAAAAAAAAAACCGAGAATTCATTTGTTTTCTTAAGTTTGAGTTAACTAAGCATTTTTTGTAATTCAATAAGTAAGCGCACAACAGTTAACGGTTAAGAGTCATCCTAAATCAATTTTATGTTCCTTCAGCTTAATTTCTATAATGTTGAAAAAAAATTGATTGGAAAGGAGGTTACTGTTATGTAAATAAATATCATGAGTTGGACAAGGTAGTTTATTTAGTAATTAGTTATATTTGAACAGCAACCTATCCATTCTCTCTAAAGGGGAAGGATTGTAAAGTATATATATATAAAATGCAGCGAAGGACATATCTTACAAAACGATTGCTTAACCAGAAATCTGATTACCTCCAAATATCGCGTAATTCGAAATTTAAAATGAAGGTTTCTACAGGACCAATTATCGCAAGGCATTTTTTTACTCAATCGTACGTATACCCGCCAACTGTTTTGTCAATGGTCGGCCGCAGAGGTACGACTTAATAGTTTTAACACGGGCAACCAAGAGGGACACCTTAATTGAAGCATCTTCAACTTTATGTTGGCTTAAAATGTTTGACCTTACTCACCGCGGTAAAATTGAGTCCAATTTAAATAAAACTCGTAGAGGTCTGCCTCATGCTGCTTATATCGGTCAAGCATATTTACAGGACTTTTACTGTCCTTAAGGACTCAGTAAGTTTATGCGGAAAGTTACACGGATACCAAGCCCGCGCTGATATTGCCAAGTTCTTTACTTTCCATAACTGCCAATTTAGTAAGGAAGATATATATGTATATATTATATATGTATATATGAATATATGCATAGTGAATGCGTTCTCTACTTTGTCTTAGCGTTATGTCTTAATGCTAACTTACCAAAATTAACGGGTCAATCTGTGAATCCTCAATCTAATTAAGGTCGAACGGCACACGGCTATCAAAGTGTTGAAAAGGTCTTCGTAGGTTAAGGAAACTGAAATCAACGAATAACTAAGTAAAATGTTTTTTTTTTTCCTTATGTCCAGCGGCACTTCAGGTACTAATCGCAATACACAGCGCACGAAAACTCGTGATACACACAGCCGTTACTAGAAAGACACAAATTACCCAAAGAGCGTTATCGTGTGCTTGGTACGTCCCTGCACAATCCTGTACCTCGTACTATCGCGTACACCTTCAAGGAGCTTATTGCTAGGAAGTCCGCAAGCTTTCGCACTATTTTTCCAACAGTTTCCTCTGTGATAGGAGCACAACGATATCGAGATACGCTGATATCACCACTACGCGCGAAGTACTTATCACTCGTGCATATATGCCTTTAAGTGTTTAGTTTATGTCTTTGCCTGCAGCGGTTGTGATTCCAAGATGTTCTTGTCGTCTCTTCTCGTCAGAATCACTGCCCGGTTAGCTGCGCGTGTAAAAAGGCGTTGTGGCCGCGCGCTGCGTTGCCTAACGGCGTGTGCTGTAGCCCCGATGTGGTGCAACGTGCTTCTGTGCCTTTTTCGCTCGCGCCACCGCTGCGGCCGCCGCTACCATCGAGGTGCCCGAATACCGGAGCGTCGCTTTCACTGCGTCTAGTTCCGACACACCACGGGGAAGATAGGCTTCTTTACATGTTCGTTCGCACATACTGTCACTCACCGCGGCTTCGATCCTTCTCTCCGCACCTCAGAGCAGCTGTCGTCCAACGACCCGATCCAAAAGAGGGTTGGCATTCTGCCCAAAAGAAGCTGCGGAGTGAAAGGAGAAGGGGCCAATCGATCCTCCCTCGGTTGTGCTTGCAGCTGGAACCCTGCGGCCTCGCGGCCGCAGTAGCGAACACGGTCTAACGCTGCTTGAACAACGCTGAACAAGCACCAAACGTCGCAGCGATTGTCGACGAAGACGACGGAGTTTCGCTGGACTGGGGCGACCCCTCGTAGCTCTTCTGCTCTGCACCGATCGCGCATCGCGTTTAAGCAGTGAGCTGCTTGCTCCCTTGGGCCTGCCCGTCTATCTGTCTGTCAAGATGCTCGTCATTGGCCGTACCACAGACGGACAGCGGCTGCTCCTGCTGCAGGGAGTGAATGTGTAAATCGATGTGTGTGTGACCATCTGAATACGTACGCACGAAAGAGAAAGTTACGCTGAAGCTTCACCGCAAACATGCTGGCAGTGAACGGACAATGGCGGCAGATAAGCAGCGGCCGACTGCTACCAGCAAAGACACAGCAGCTAGACGCTTAGCGAGCCTCGTCGGCAGATCAGGGATGTGAGAGTAGGAGTTCCAATGGGCACAGAATATGCTTTAGTAGATTAGGCCAGATGTCCTCGGAAAAGGTTGGATGGCCACCGCCATTATATTTCTTCATCTTCATCTTTTTATATATGCTCTAACGCTATTATTTGTGCTGCCGGAGCATATATCACTGACAGCATTATTAAATCACTTTTACTACGGCCGTTGCAAAGGACATAACGCACGGTCAATGTGTTGTTCTTCTCATTAATCAGCTAATGAAATGCGAGTGCAAGCTGTCGATGAGCACAGAAGCTAAAGGGGTGTATGAAAGATTTTGAGTAAACGGTAGGGACAGTATACGCGTTCTTGATTCCTTTTGTGAAGATCAGGCACAATGATGTTTGCGTGTCGATAATTTAGCACGGTTATTATTATGACTGCAGTAGACGTTACCGAGCTCCGCGTACTCGGACAGTTAAATTGAATAATTGTCGTCGTTTTTGTCGACTAAAGTTACCAACACAGTCCTGCAAAATATGTATATGTGTAGTTTGCCATATCTACGTGCAGCTTCTTCATATAGGGTTCCCTCTTTAGTATCAGGAACTGCTAGACAATCATGATATTGACTTTATGTTGTGGTCTGGAAGATTGCTAGTAATATGGAAACGTTAAAGACGTTGAATAGAGTTAGTACTCCAGCATGATTCAGTATGAGCTCTTTTGAGAATGTTCACTCTTAGATATTCTAGTATATAATTTTCTTTTAAAACAAATCCCTTATGAATACGGGATTCGAACAATAGCAGCAAATTTACGGCCTGATTAAGTAGCCTTTAAAGCCTAGTTTCAAGCAATGACACAAAAAGGATCCACAAAACGATGATCATCGCTGCACAGTTATAACGGCTATATAAAAGAAAAGTATATATGTAAGCTTGCAAGGATGTCTTGGGAAAACCTATACATTTTATTATAGCAAGCGCCAAATATGTTATTTGGCTTCTAATTGCATTTTTAAGCAGTGCTTATGTCGTATGTAAAAAATCGTATTACGGTGTTAAAAAATATGGCGTATGCTCATTAAATGCCCAAGTGTAGCTCGTTATTATATTGTAAAAACAAATCAAAGCTATTATAATTACATGGTAGATAGGTTACACACTTTACTACCTGCTGAGGTTAGTATAGTATTTAGCTATACACTCTGACAGCACCAGGACTCTCTTGACAGTGTCTGAAACGTGTTTGAGAGTTTTTATTATATTTTCTTATTCTCCTTTTTGCTCTAACAAATGAAATCTTTTATAATGTTCTATTATAATGAAGTGAATGAGGAAGCTCTTATTTACGCCATAAATTTTGCATTTCGACGTATGATTGAAACCGATATTCCTTGCCTGACTTCTATATGACAAATTTATTCGGCCCTAGGTACAGCTCTCCTAGATGATCCTCAACGTCTGAACGAGCAACCATTCGACCTCAATCATTGAGTCATATACTTAGGCCTAATAGGTTTCTGTAATGTCATCATTACGACGGGAAGGGGGTGAATATCTTACGACTAATCGAAGCGAACAGGTGACAAATTATCTTCTGGGTTTTTTTCATCATTTGTCTTTTAAGGGAGGCCTATTCTATCGAATCACTTGGATTCTTGAAGATCAGTGCAGATGCTAATATCGGGCGTTTATTAAGGAGTGATGATCCAACTGCAGTCAACGAGCGGGCGCTTTATAAGCTGTGTCACGTTACCCGCCGCGGGAACAATTGACGAATCAATTAAATGCTCACCGGTCAACACGTTACCCAGATCTTTCTTTTGCTTTAAATAATTCGTTGGGAGAAATGCTCCTATATAATTCACAGAATCCGCCAGGTCAGAGGTCATTTTTGTTATAAAGTGATGTAATATTTTGCAACCTAACAGACACACGGGAGATAGCGCATCTTTATGCAATGCGCTTTAGAAGCGGTCCGGTAAGCTATTTATATATGTTATCCAGTTGGTCACTGTCGTTCTTTCTCGTCAGACTTTCTACAATAAACAGCAGCGATGGTATAATATAGTCCTTTTTCTTAGTGGCAGTGCGTGCGTGCGCGCTAGAATCATCATCACGTTCCAACATACTTGTAATAGATATTGAAAGTTTTACATCCAGTATTGTCGTTAGAGGCTGCTCCAGAGATCATCGACTTTCAGCATTACGACGAAGCAGTGCCTTCCTGTTGAATCTAACCTTCTCTAACACGCGGTGGCATACAACTATTCTCGCAACTAAAATCACTTCTCGTTTACGTAAATACGTACCGCTTCAAAGCTGCAATTGCTATATAAGATCATCAATCGAAGCTAGTGTAGATTTCGTTTACGAAACTCAAAACCTTGTAATGGCATTTCGTGCTCGTGGTCGATCGCCCGCCCGCCTACTAACAATATGTTCTCGAAAAAAAAGGCCTTCACTTAAACCTGTATTCTTCTATCCATTCACTATTTGGACAGCCACGAAAAATGTTTCCACCAATACCTGTTACGTTTCACATTAACTATTATGATTTTGCCAGTTGCGTAATGTCATACGTATTGGATACTGGGAGATCTATCGATTCATCGAAAGTTATTTGTGCTCTTATCACACTCATAGGTATACGTTCTCAATATGGGCACCATTGTTTACTATTGCTACTAGCGCTACAGCCACGATGCTCGTAATAGGTGGTAGGTATTTACCGCTATATAATAACTACGTCGGTTTTTACCAGCGGGCTTTATTTTACGTTTGGTAACATTTTGTCTATTTACTACTATGAACGACTCTTATACAAGTGACAATTACTCGACAAGCCGGAAATTAGATAGAAACCCTGACGTGTAGCGATTAATTTTGACGATGGGCCTAACTTCTGCGCGCTGTACGGCTGGCGAGACGCGTCGCTTAACGACGAAAAGTACATTACGGCGGGGATGAGTAAATGAGTGGGAATATCCAAGTGAAATTGACGACATTACCAAAAAGCGACAAACTGGTCAGTCTGTAACCGGTTGTCGAACTCCCACTCATAACGCGGCTAGCAAAGCCCAAGCAGTGAACGTAAACACGACGATCCTCTTGTTCTTCGAACAATCCTTCACAGACAAATAGTCATAGTGTACGTATCAGCAGAAGGTTCCGCGAGCAGATTTCGTCGTTGCGTATGGGCTTTGATTGTGAAACTCGTTTCAAACCGACTGTGACTATCAGTAACGTTTGGCTTTAGCTGAAACTAGTCTATTGTACTATTACCCGGATGTCATTTCAACCCTGAGAAGATATTTAAATATGGCATAGGTGCGATAGCGTAACAAAATACGATACGGTCCGTAACCATAATACGAGAAACCCAACAATAATATACGTTGAGATCAATCATCGATATTTATCAATCAACGACGAGAGCATAGCGACTGACTAAGTTAGACGATATATTTTATCATACGTGCGTGTCACGTGGCTCCCATCGATGGAAAGGATAAAAGGAGACTGGTCGGCCGTAGTTTGTGTTTTTTTTTTTGTCATTACTGGCTCCTGGTAATCGCTTATCTCAAATCAGAATAGGCCCAGAACTAGAGCCATCTTGCGCCACCTTAATAATTGTTACTAATACCAAGTAATTGTTACTATGCGCTATAATACAATTTCCGTAAAGTCAATCGTAGTAGCAAAACGATGAAACTATTCAGAACATCAAACGCTATAAAAGCCGCCGCCAGCTTAGAGTCTGGACGAATTTAAGTTTATTACCACGCTCATGATATATACTATTTATTTAAAACGTTATAGTAACTTGCTGGAACTCGTTCGTATGAGTGAACATTCTTCAGACAGTAACAGCAGCGAGGGCGAAAATCCCTTAATTGCTGGAATCCCAGCAACTGGGCTGCCCGCTTCTGGATAGCTGGCCATAACAACTAGTGTGTTTAGGCTGATGGAGGCAAGACACGAGGAATTTACTTAGCTACCCATCCATGTTGGGTTAAATATTACCTCAGCCGAGTCAGTCGCTATGAGGGATAGGGATATTCTTCTAAATCACTTCAAGAGAGCAGACTGTTAACGATAGTATCATCTGGTTGTTAAACGGCTGCCGATTCCAAACCTATCGTATAGCTAGCTAAACGCTTACCGTTTTATGATATATGTACTGAACGTCTAACGACCGTACGTAGGTGAATCATATCCTGAACTGTAGTTATTATGATATGACATCCTTTTCAAAATCCGTTTGCTTATCAAAAAAAGGAGTCTGAAATGTACACTAATAGGAAATAGTGTCCAGTGTTACAATCGTTAAAGATGACATGTACACATCGTTTATTTGTATATTACTACTCAAAACTACACACAAAAGCCCAGTTTGGACCGAAATGTATTTATCAATGATCAACTTTTTAATCATAGGTAGTTGAGGGATCTAGTGAGAAGCGAAAAGTTTATGAAGAAGAGCCAATAACTCCGACATTGCTGATATTACTTTTGGCAAGGAGAGAAAGGCAATTTCGAGTATATTATAGGTAAAATATAAAAAACTATAGTCGTGTTGTTATTCTGTATCGAAATTGGGGAGTTCCTAATTAGACGCAACCGTTACTCGAGTGACTATATATTTATGTTTATTTACCTTTTTTCCACCTGATGTTTTTCAGTTATACAGGTAAATTTAATAGATAAAAAAATTATTCAAATTACAGTCTCATTGCACAGATATCAGATAATTTGATTCCTAGCGTACGCAGGCACATTCTCATAAATGGGGTCGTTTTCCACATGTACTCGAAAATAGCATGCGAGTTTATACTTTCTGAATCGACTCCCAAACAAATGATATCTAGTGCTAAAATTAAAGTGAACTTTTTTTTCTCTCCATCCAAGAGTGTGTACTTTCCCCTCATGATTTTTTTTGATCAAACGTCTTAGAATCGTCTGGGCGTTGTTACAGCCTAAGCGAAAAATACAGGGCCCTAAATTCATAAGCACTTGTGTTCAGTGATGCAAAACCTTAAACGCCGCCTTCTGAAAATGCGTTATTCCAGCTCGCAAAAAATCTTTAACGATTTTTGAAATTTAGCACTGGAATCGTCGCGTTCTTCTGTGTTGAAGCAAGCGATTCTCAGGTATAGCATGGTCTGTGATATCTATAACGCGGAATCATGGGGGTTTTCAGCGAAGCAAATCTATCATCTGTCTTCCCTTCATGTTGAATGCAAGCCATGATGACGAAGCGACGAAAATTTGACGTTTCTTTTCAGGATGGCTGAACGACCGATACGTGGATAGTTGTGCGTAAATAGATCGCTTATGAATATAGGTATCTACCACACAAGTTTAATAAAAACGTCGTATAACAATGTTTTCTTCTGGCAAGGCTTATGAAGAAACGAGGTTCCCGCAACGTTGCCTAGTGTCGCGTCCCAAGCAACGGGCCTTTCTAGCTTACGTCAATCGTGTACTGTTGTTCAGAAGGAATATTATAACAATAATTGATAGATTTAAAGGGCAATGTAGCAGAATAATAGTAAATTGATTATTTTTACATACAATAAATAGAAATAATCTTAACAAATATTGGAGACGATAGCTACGTAATACATACAGGTAATACATACATCGAGCACCGAAATTCGAGTTGCTGACGGCAACAGAGCTTCTGCAGACTAGCTGCGATTCGTTCTGTGTCAGGCCGCCTTGCCGCGTACAGAAAATAGAATCGAGATCAACCTCTAATGTTAGATCTGAGTTCGTTTGTTACTGCTTATTAAAATTAGGGATAATATGTTCAATAGATGAATCCCGGTGTAGAAAAGCGTTCAGCTGATATGATTGTCTTCAACCTCGATAGTTTTTACACAGATCAATCGTTTGCTTGCTAGTCCATTGATTGAAAGGTTCTTGCCTACCTGAAGAAGTAGCATTTATTGGTTAATGCAACAACGAAAGGATGGCATACCCCAATGATATTCTTCGCAAGCGAAGTCTATTTGGGCTGCAAACTTTGCCATACGGTTGTGCTGGATAGGGAATGACGGGTACGCAGCTAATGATTTGTGACTGACAATAGCTAGGCCTAATGAGGCCTTGTAGCATTTCATTGTGACCCGATGAGACAGTTATTTTATGACTGCATTGGGTAACAATCACAGAACTATCAATTGCTTACCATTTCGGGGAAATATATGGACGCTAGAACTGGAAACACCAAAACGAACTCGTATTCTGATCTATTTATGCACATCTCACATTAGTTTTATATGGTATAAAAGATATCTAATAGTGTGATTGGTAGGACGGTTAACTGTAACTGCGTAAGTAGAGTGTATGCGTTAGTCGCGATACAAACCGCAGTACCATTCCCTAATAAAAATAACGTTAAACTGCCGCATAATTAGTAGGTCAACAATCCTAAAAGCTTCTGAAGAAAGCCTGTCTCATGGCTAGGCCGATTCGATCGTGACACAACAATGAAAAAGTTCGTCACGCAAACTTGTGCCAGTTCACTCGGAACACGATCCATCTCAACTTGAAGTATTCGAGAAATGCTGTAGTTACAATGCAGCATCAGCATTGCAGTTGGGGTGCATACACCGTTGAGTTTCCACGAAGTTCTATGGAGATCGAAATGGTGTACATACAACTCGTGTGTGCATGCCCTTATTGACAACCTTCGGCTTCAGCGTTTGTTATTATTTGTTCAATGGCAGGATTCGCTATGAAATGAACAAGTTTCTGTTTAAGATGACTGTTCATCGGCAGCACAAGTAGTATGTGGCGCAGGCACAATCTACTCAACTACTTCTATACCTACCCGGCAAAGGAAAAGAGCGGACAACTCCAATCAAACGTTTCCGCCCTCGCCGCTTGCGATGGAAATAACGATATTTACTTAGTCGCGAAAATGTCGATCAGCTCTTCTGATCAGGCACGGATGCCTCAGTTCATCTCACTGTTTCAATATGTACATCTTCGAAACTCACCCCCACACGTCCCTTCAGTAAACTTGCAACAAACGACACTACGCCGTGATACGCGGCACAGGGTTTCTCGGTGGCAAACTCTCTTGCCATGAAACGAAAAAGAAGCGTAAAATACACTAAATCGAGTTTCCTAATATAAAGTAGTGTGTTACGAAAACTAAATAAGTCTATCAAAAATGGTACGTGGCACCCCTAAGTCACTCGTAGTTACGAGGAGAAATAATGAAGGTAGAGCTAAGACAGGGCATCCTGTACAGAACATTGCTCATCGATGGTTTCACAGTGTACTTAGACGAAAATAGGGCGAACAAAGAAAACTACCACCCGAAGAAACTATCCCACAGACAACACAAGTTGCAGCAGTATCGAATCAACTCTTAATACCTATCCATGGATAGATATGTGCTTTGATAGAAGGAACTCATAATGGCTTAATGGGAATGGAGAAATGAGAGTTCCAACAACACTAGCATCGGCTCCTCGGGCTGCAGGAAAAGCTTTACGGCTAAAACAGAGGTCGGTAAACATGTGTAGCAACGATTTCCGCTTCTCTCGTTAAATCCGTTCATTATTCTTCCTTTGGTTTTGTTTTGGCCTATTAAAAAAAAGAGTAGAATAAAGTAATTGTAATAACATCAACGGTAATAATAATGATAGGTGCAATTTCCTTTTGTTGATTTTGTTACGTGTGTACAGATAGAAACAGGCCAATTGTTAAGCAAATGAATGCGAGTAAGGATATAAACACATTCAGAAGCATTCACAGTCGTACAAACACAAATGGGCAGAGTAAATTGAACTCTATCGCTCCTGTTAGTTTCCGTCAAACTTGCCTTTGACATAAACGTGCAGGCTTATTCGTTTAGTTAATGCGCAAGAGCGTTTCGTTGCCCTCGTCATCAGCACGGCAGCGCGCGGTCATCCTCGTCGTCGTCATGGACGCAACCATCCTCCAATTTCTTTTTTCATTTGTACGGATTAAAGTGGGTTTTTTTTTTGCTGCGCCAGCGCCGTATCTCCAATTCATTGGCTCGCCGGATACATCCGGGCATCGAATTATTGTCTTTTCAGTCACCGAACAATCGTTCGTAGTATTTTAGTTGTCTGTTAGTTTTTTTTTTTCTTTTGTTGTCCTGATACAAGTTGTCGCTATTTCGCACGGGCATGATTCACCAGCAGTAGTAACTCATGACGGGCGTCAAGGTTAACGTTAGCAGTGCGTTTGTCGCATTCGGCAGACGGTTTACGCAAGGTTAAGGCTTGTTGACCCCCCCAAACACACGGATGATATACTGAATGGTTCAAAAGATACTTTTTCTTTATTTCATTTTCGAAAAAACGCAAAGCGTGTAGAGATGATTTTTATTTTCCCTTATTTCTTATGTTTTTTTACTACTAGAAATTACTTTTTCTTTTTTTTTTTAAGAAATCCCATTTAAACACTGTTTTTCATCCCGTCTGAGTGAGAAATATTATGTGACACCAGGCAGTATTGTTAAAACAGCAAAGGGCCTTTGCTGAGAAGCAACCGTAGAGTTTATTTCGAGTAGGTACCCGGGATCGATACAATAAGGTAATCTGCTTCATATCCAATTTATATATGTTCTAACGTAGATTGAAATCATAGATTAAAACGTCAGCTGTTTACCTTCTAGGGTAAATTCGTAGGGATTATCATATAGCACAAATTAAACGACCTCGTTCCATATCTCTATCATAATAACGAGATACAGGAACTCACCTATAAACATTATGTTTCGTTCGTTTTATCTGCGATTTCTATTTTTTATTTGATATTATTTTCATTATCGTAGCTCTCTCTCTTGCTCCTGGAAGAGAGTCGACCACGGCAATATTAATAACACAGTCATTATTTGTGCTTTTGAAGTGCTATTTTCGTGTTTCGGCTGTGTGACTTCGCCGACACGATGTTCTACCGGTTTTTTGTTATTACTACTATTATTATTGCCGCCATGTTGTTTTCATTTGTGTCGTCTTTTGATGCGAACGTTTTGAAGTGCGAAGTCATTTTTCACACCGAATTCGCCGACACGCCAATCGTCAGCTCCGATAGCCGCATTAATTACTTGAGCCTGTGCGATCTGTTAGAAGGCTCTGGTCTCCATTTGACAAGTGGGGCTCTCATGTGTACACGCGAGCCTGAATCATTTTGCTTAAGCAGTGGAGACGGTTCCTGTGCAAATACCAGTTCGATATGTCTGTCTCACGTGAAACCAGCTACGACTGATATGGAAGACTCATAAAGATACTATTTATGTAAAATCGACTATGAATAATCGACCCCTGTGTCCTATCTACAAAAAGGCATAGCTATTCTAGAAATGGTACTAAACTGTGACTGTGTGCATATGATGGTGGAAGTTGCCGATATAGAGTACGAATAAATTACCAGCGACATCAAGTTGATAGTGTGTCCTATCGAATTTTGATTAGATAAAGTAGAAAATATATAAAGTTGAAGGCAATCAGCAAATACGACCTAAATCTAGATAACAGTAACGAATTTTCGCCAATTTGTAAGTTGTTGGAGGTCAATTAATCGATAGGTCGCGGGAAATTACGACGTTAGCTAGGGTTTGCTTAACAGCAGCAAGTACGCGAAAAGCGAAACGAACAAGGGAGTTCCGAAGGAAGCAGCAAAACGCAGCTCATACGTGTCATAAGTAAGAGAAAAATTGAAAACAACTCTGAAAACTGCCATTTTCCTTAAATATGGGAAGATATTACAATCATTCATATTTTGTATTTGTTTTTACATTCTAATAAAAAAATAATGGTACAACATTTAAGAATAAAATGATCAGTGCAAGATAGGATTCCTCAAGGAGTGGGACATTCACACCGGATATCCGTTGAGCTCCTGATTTTTTAAACTTAAATAATAGTCCTTCCATAATTGTACGCTAATTTGAGAATCCCTCGCAAGATATTGTCAAAGATCCGTTCAGACGTTTTCGCATAATTCCGGACAGCGAATATGTAGAAAAACATATTTCAAAGTTCTCCATTTAAGAGTCACTCAGAACATTTTCTATTGTACTACGTGATAACTGAATTCTCTTAGCTATTTCCTTAAAACAGGCCTAGAAACGGTTGGTGTCTCGTTGAATTTCATCTCTTTGCAAAGTGACGCCCCTAATTTCGTGTCAACTTAAGTTAATTTGCGTTACTACAGTTAAAGGCAACTAGAATATGCTCTTTAAAAAGTTTACGATGTAAATGCATCCACTAGATGAACCAGCTATCAGGGTAACAATTCGCAGTGTCACTCCCTCCAGTAATACCCAACCAGGAGAATAATCTAGAGTGAAACAGTGAATTAACATTATACGCTTTTTAAAGATAATAAGAAAGCGCACGAAGGACGCGACAGGGGGTCCACCGAAAAGATCTCCGTACTACGCTAAACCTACGCAGAGACAGTACCCCAAGACCGTCGCCTGTGTCACACCCGGTATGCCTGCCACTGACTTTCTTCCTTCTCAAATGTTCGCCATATCGGTACAAAATCGTACTCAAAACATGAAGATACGCTCTTACGAGAGGTAATAACATTTTAAGGTATACAGACAATTCCTCCACACGAGAGGCAATATTGATATAGTTATTATGCTATCCGATAATTTGAAGAAGTTTAGTATAGTCATATTGTGCCATTCGATTGTAATCAAGTCATATTACAACGATTGGAAAGTCCATTCAGTAACGGTGGCAGCCTTTTTGTTTATCATGTTACCTTTGAAAAGGCGTTGCTAATGAAATAATACTAGGAGCAAGATTGGGCCTTTAGTGTACTATGTGCCTTGCTTAATGTGTCATTGTCTAGATGTTGTGTCACACTTGACATAAGAACAAATCAAACAACTTACGTTTCAAAAGATGATGTCCTACTCATTCCATGAATAGCAATATTTAAATTAAATAAATACATTATTGAAATGAAATAAAAAAGCCCACGCACTATTATTATTATTCACCTCTTTTATATACCTTAAACATTTTAGGTTGCATCGTACGTACAACCAATTCGAATCTCAAGCCAGAAAACTTTCCGACCGCTCTAAAGTTGTCTATTAATAAAGATTTCATAGTTACTAAGAAAAAGAACAAGAAATAAGCAACTAATTGTAGTAAAACAATCTATCGACAAAAAACATAAGTCTCTTAACAAGTATAAAGAAAAACCTCACTAGATCCTCATAATTTCAGCGTCTTCAAATGTTACTGCATCGGTATGACGACGTACCTGTTCAATGCCACCGTATCCTGTAGGATCAATCTCAGCGACGTAGTACAAAGATAGACCTAGAAAAATTTATCAATTCATTAAAGGACGGCTTCAATGAAGATGGAAAAGAAGCAGTCTCAAGTGGTGGCGGCAGAAATGAGATCGCGAAGGCGGTAAAAAGAAACGGAAACTAACGGAAGATGGAGGTTAAATATCCCCACGATGGCGAAGAGAGTGAACAGCCGAGTGTCGATTCGCTCCATTTGTCAAAGTTCTCTGGATAATTTAAGAAAGAAGAAAATCGTGCAGCGTTTTTCACCACTGTCATTTCCGCAGCCGCTGCTCTTTCTTGCCCTGCCAGTTACCGTCAGCCTCATCGCTGCCGCCGGCATTTCAAACAGAGAAATGTTCTGGCCCGACGTCAACGGCTACAGCAGCAGCAAACGTCGCGCCGCTTCGTACACTTGGGTCGCACTCAGAGCGCGTAGTCGCGTCCCCTTGCGCCTATTTCGTTTTCTCCCTCTAACCAGCCTTTATGCGTCTCAAAGTAAGATCCCAAAGCCCGGTCCGTACGCTTCCTCTTACTTGATGCCCACATAAATATCCATATCTACCGCCAACTATTCGCCCCCTTTCCTTCTTCCTCCGCCGCCCATGTTCGAATCACTTGCCTCGTTTGCATAAGCTCGCTGCTTATCCTCAACGCTCTACCTCTTCCGTTCTCGTCCCCGTATACCCTTGACATGCGTCCGTTCGTTTATTCATTTTTTTCTTAGCCACCTTCACTTTTCTTTTTCCTCCCTTTCTCCAGGACAAGGGCAACGCGTCGGCATTGAAGATTTGTTTTTTTACTGTTTAAGTTAAAGCCGTTGTCGACGTGATTGCTTTTTTCTTCTCTCGCCCTTTTGTCGCTCTTCGGCTGGTACATCGTAAGAGGAACAGAAAAAAAGAATGGGCAAGGGTAAATGGGTGAATTTGTTCGTCCATATTTGCTGAAAATAAGGGCAACGTTCTGGAACGGCGGAAAATCAGGGAAACGCAAAGGGCTAAGCGGCGTGAAGACCATGAAAAGTTTCATCCTTCAGCGGCAGGCCAATAAGAAGGGAGAAGGAGGACTGAGGGGGGCTAACAGAAAGAAAATGCAAGAAAACAAAGAAACTAACGAATAAAGGCAGAAGAGCAGTTCGTTCGAAATGCAGGATAGCCTCATTTCCACACTGCAAAAAAAAAACCACAGCGGACGGTCGGTGACAAATCTAGCTAAGAAAGTTGCGTGCAGAAACAAATCGGGGAAAGATCTCTCGATAAAAAAAAATCTGATCTACTGAGAGCTAAGCGAAACGGTCAAAAACGCTATGATTGGAGTTCTTTGTTTGTCACTGATAATGAACAGTAGCAGCGGAGTTTTAGAAATAGCTGCACATATATATATATTGTTGTTTTATCAGGTCGTTATGACTTCATGATATTTTCTTTGAATTTAAGATACGCTTGCGTGTGAGACCGCTAACTTGGATATCATCGCCCGGGTCTTTATTATAAAAACGAGTGGTCCACGAATATGAAGTCTTTCTTCAAACCACAGCGGTAAAAACAACTCGCATAAACCTTGTGTTCGACTAAGCACCTACTGCTAGAACGGCGATGAGTCGTCGATTGAAAAAATTCGAGAATACCATTTAAAATGGGTCCCATGAAACAACCCCAATAAAGGTGAGTAACGAGGTATTCAGACCTGTGGCTGAAGCTGACCTATTTCAAAGTGCAAGAGCGTCAGCATTCAGGTTTGGTGTATGTGACAATACCCCATCCGTTCATCTTTATTGAAGTAATAATAAGATAAAAATAAATAAATTAAAAAAGTGAGTGCCGCATGATCTAAGCGAAAATTAAAAACAAAGACACTGAAAAATTTGTTTCTGATCCTTGTCATGTTATAACAGTGATCCATCCATTCGTGCATCGAATTGTAATTTATGATTAGAAACAAACCTTTCCCGATAGCCGCGGATGGTTATTTCATAATATAGGTACAGCTGACCCGACAGGACATCACCCTAAATATAATTTACCATTTTAGCGGTATCATGCAGGTGTTATTCAGTGTAGCATTATGAGTCTTACTTTATCTATTACGGTGGAAATTTAGCGTTAACCTTTGAAGGAAACGAATGAAAAAAATCCGTGTAAAGCATCCGAGATTAGTAGACGAAAGCAAAGCACTCCTATCGCATGACAACGACATAAGAATCACGATGGCAGAAGCGCAGGCTTTGGGGTTGTGGGCTCTGTCATATACTATACTCTCAGACATTGCTCTTACAAGTTACCTCTTTTTACTAAAAATCACAGTGATTTACTGCTAGGAAATTTATCCGAATTTCAACATAATATCGAAGTTACTTTTTGAAATTTCATCGATCCCTGTACGCTGATTTCTACAGCAGTAGAATAAATAAGTTACCATCCACATGGAAGATCATATAAATGGTGTATACTTTGATTGAAAAAAAGGATGAAACAATCGAGAAAAGTTCGAAAAATAAGGTTGACCTTGTCATGTTTCATGTCTAGCGAACCACTATATGGCGAGAAGGAAAAGGCAATATAACTAGCTTGAAAGTTTTATAGTTACTACATACTTACTTAAATGGATGTGCCATATGTCATCATTTTAAGGGAGCGCTTTCCTCTGCATATAGCTGGCTCTGCATATTCGGAGTTGCTGTACCCAGAAAATTAGATCTTGTGCCTTCTTGTATACCTAGTGTTTCTCATTGTATTGTTATTATAATTATTTTGTTCCAATGTGAAGCTTATATCTATACCTAAACCTACGTTACATTATCTTAGAGTTGTCCTTTTCTCGGCCACTTCACATGCTGATCATTAGTTTATTAACATGATATAACGTACGTATTTTGATTGCTCATAGCAACAGTATTATTTCTATATAACCCTTCGTCATTGTTGCCATGTCACGGCCTTTTTGCCTGAACGCTAGCAGTGGTTTCCACCGGTTTATCGAGTGCAGGGATCTTCGACTCCGTCGAAACCGCGAAAAGAAATTATCCTTAATGACAGGTCCTGCACATAGAGAACACATCAGTACCATAAATAGGTATTGTTATCATTAAATATTATCCCAGTTATATAGATATATCAGTTTCGAAGGGACATCTAGTATGAGACGAAAACATGGGAGAATGCGAACTCAACCACTGGGTTCCTTAGCAGACGCTTAATGTGCGTGCATTTGTATTGAGTGTGTATAAACACCAAAAAAATCCTATGACAAAATAGATAAGTCATAAGAGAAAAAAAAAAAGGAATAACTACAAATAAGTTGGTAATAGCACAAATTCTGATTGGAATTGGCGATATATCAGATAACTTCGCAGTTATGGACTGCAGCCGACGTAGAAGCGTAGCAAATCAAGTATCAAAGGTGTACTAGTTAAAAAAATGTTTGCTCAGATTTGTGAATACCGAAAAGTAAGATGTAGTCTCCTAAATAGCTCCCTTAAAAAATTACCCATTTCTTATGGGTAGGCAGATCCATAGGGTCCGAGTTATAAAGTCCGAGCTAAAAAAGAACCACATTGACGTATCGAAAGTTTAGAGGTATCTGATTTTTTTAAATAAGTACTTAAACCGATTTCTGGATCAATAATTAATTTTCAAAATAGTATTCCAAAATCAATTCCAGACACAAGTCGCTTGAGCTACCTTAATATTACTGGAGATCTAATTAACCATGCAGATCATATTGACGTTTTTGCGTCGGCAGATTTTGTCGCTTCTGAAGAACCAGTATCCCGACAACGAACGCTTGCTATAAACTAGTGTTTTGTCTGGAGTTTGTCTTGAAGTAACCGATGATCCTACCGCGAGCTCTAAGAAAACAGGCATGTTGGCGACAACGTAATTGCACTTTGCACGCAATTGTAGACGTGCGGTACTTAGATTTGCCTTCCGTAACTAATCTAAGCTTTACCTCTGCTCGATCTTCAATGGAAGCCAGCTTCACTTAAACACCACAAGAGCAGGCCGACTTCATTGTTTTTACAGCGTCCGTTCGCATTAATATCTCCCAGGTATTTCGGTGATCTGAACAACATACAAACCTAAGTATACTAACAAGCATTGTAGGCTCTATGAAATTTGGAAAAAGCAATTAAATGTTTCAATCGTAAGACAATAAGGAACACGACAAATGATCCTGTTCTACGATGATATCGTATGTTGCCTCTAATAAATTACTCGGCAGCCATCAAAGTAAATAAACGATACTTCAAAACGGTCACGGTACTTTTTTCAAATGTAGGGGCTCTTCAAGCCACTTGCGTCTAAACAACGGATCGTATACGCGATAGTCCTCAGTCAAGGCTTGAGAACTGGTATCAAATCTTCGCAAGCGGTAAAGTTTCATTTCGGCCGTTCCCACCGTGCAGTAGTTCGAAACTGATCTCATTATATATGAATACTAGCTTTGACTCTAATACAGACTTACAGACTTATAGACAATAATGACTTACAGACAAGAATATCGAGTATGGTCTTCATCCTTCTAGATGTATTCTCAGTGTGCCTGGCTGTTCGACGTGCGGGAAGTTTCGCTTCGCTCTAACGGGTACATCTTTGTGATCAATGGGCCCTCAATAGATCGATGAAAAAAATCTGCCTGGTAGAGTGATCAATGTCTAAATCATTATAGACGTATCGACAAACCGTAAGCAAATTGGGGTCAATAAAAAAAAACGATGTTATTTACTCGTTGCATCGGTAAACCTTGTCCCGACCGCTCATTCAGCGAAAATAATACACAGGGTCACATTTTGGTATTCAATTCAGTACGCTATTCGATAAGCATTAGCCTATAGAATTATGTGTTCAGAAATACCTCTAAAAAACTGAGGTGCTGTACAATCAAAGAGGGAACGTCTGCAATAAAATGTTCCCCTTGGGTCCAATTGTCGAACTTGGTGAGAGAATCTAAGAATCTTCCTTGCTGGAGGACGGAGTTGTTTTAACGTACAGGCCATTGTCAACTTGTTCGCAAAATGCAATACTAACGTTCTAACTAAATACTGTGTTATATCGTTATAGACTCTTCTTCGATTATGCGTATTATACCCTGTCCTTCATCTGTTAGGTTCTTCCGTTATTCGACATCTTCATGCATTCGACCTCATTCTAGGTAACTCGCTGTTATATTTCCTCTACGAGGAAGATACAGTCGAGCATTGCGACTCTGAAAAGCGTGCGCCAAAAATCGTGTAGCTTGCTTAACAAGCCTGATCTCTGGTTCAATTTTCAGTGTGTCGACATTAAGGTACGGCCTATTTTTACCGGAGTGCTAGTTTACGACGACAGCGTAATAACTTCCTTCCAACACTTCTACGATAACTTATTTAGTCCGTGACACTCTCTTCATTGTCCAACTTAAACGTATCATAGATTTTGAAGAAGAGAAACGCAAGGAATTTAATACGATTCATGACATATCGGTCTTTCTAATCGCTAATACGTAACCACAAAAATGCTCTCCATTTCATTTAACGAACCAATTTTACACAAATGATGGTTGTTTTCTATAATATTGCAGCAAGCTATCTAAGTTACTTGGCAAAATGAAGACATCAAGAAGCAACCTAGTTATTGGTATCCACTATTGTTGTACGTCCAATCTGGCGTAGAATGATCAAGAACAACAAAGATCTCCAGGTAGGTCTATGATTTATGAACTTAGCTAGGGGGCTCATTACCACTGTCAAGGTCGCCCCCAAGACGCATCAAACACGACCGAGCGCAATCGAATTCAACTTTTCGCTGACGGGTACAAAAGTAAAATGACAACACCCAAATGAGGTAAGGCTAGATTGAGATGCATCGTCAGGATTTATAGCTTGAATGATCTACAGTTATTTTTAACCAAAACTCTGCGTTGATTGGCGGCCCGATCGTCTGTGCGCGACACTCACTCGGTAATGCTTTTGGTAATTAATTTTGAACTAGTATAATTTCACTAAATGATCCAATTATAAATCGAAACCCATTTTCGTATTTAATAATGCAGACGCCCCTGAATCATTAATCCAAAATTTACCTGATTATGGCGTCAATTTATATTTGCGCCCTACCAGTCACATGAAGTTATTGCGACTACGATGAGGTGAATTCCAACGAGAAAGGTTCTTCGAACTTGAACTGCTTATACGACTACTTACGTTTCGTAGAATTGCGCCTGCTGTTAGTCACGTAGTTAAGTTTAGCTGGCCACTTACGGCGTTTGCCTTCCCTGAGCAACTCTTTAACGGCAAAGTAATATAGATGGCCCCCATGAAGATTCGTAACAAAAATGTCAACAATTAACGATAAAGTGCAATGTACTCTGCCGCTGGTTGCACAGCAACTAAAAACACTAAACCTGTTCCGTAACGCTTTGGTTTGGTGGAAATCCGGGCCTTCTAGCCTAGAGTTTCGATCTGCAACATCTGGCATATAGGGTAAGTTGTGTCTAAAACGTGTAATCATCACGATAGCAGAACGTTCTTCGTCTCTTATGCGGATATACCAAACGATGCAATTGAGATACGTTCCTTAAGGTACCATCGGAGCTATCCACTGCCATTATTGCTTGTCCTAGTTTTGCGTTTTTAGCAAACAAAGATACCGTCACTAAATCGTTCATGGGCAGTTTGCCGACGCGCAAGTTAGCGGGCGCTGCAAAAGGCTCTATTGCTGTATATGCCCATATATTTCGTCAAGTCCCTCTCAGGTACGCGTCGAGGGTCGACCAGTCTCAAGCCATGAGCGCTTTTATAGTGACACTGGACAATGTATAGACTTTCCTTCGATAGTTGCGCTGCTGATTTGACCAGGTTCCAGTGTTTTACCGGCCATATCGCTGCGTCGTATGGTATAATATTAAACTCTGAAACGTGTCCTTTGTCCGTATTCTTCATATCTTTTTGGGTTGAGTTTACTGTGGCGATCAGTCGCGGGTCTTCTCTGGTCTATACGGATGAACTCTTCATTGTTGCTGCGTTTATTCTTCATGACTCATCTGTCCAGCAGCCAATCGTTGTGACAGCTTCCCGCCATTAAGCCAGCCACAAATACGAAATAGGAAAGTAAAGGTACAACGATTTGAAAAGTTCATTCGCGCGTTCGCGTTCAACACTGATATCAATCTTATAAATTTATATCTCAATTGTAGATATATGTGCGAAACAGCCAATATAATGCCACTGCCTATAAGCTGCAAGGGGCATTTTCTATTAAAATGCTTATCTGAATAGACACCGTATAGTGGACTGATACAACGCATATAGCGATTGGTAACGAAAATAATAATGCTATAATTATTCGGAGACAATCTTAGTTGACCGCAAAAAATATATTCGTTCTATAACATCTTAGCTCGTGTCATTCTATAGATCCTGCCTACAGAATTGGTGCACGAGGCGTGAAGTTCACTTCATTACTTGTAACCTATCATTTTGTTTTTTTTGTTTTTTTTTTTTAATCTATATCTAATTGACCTTTTCGTATCTGTATTCTTGAAGCGTATTATTGTTCGGAACCTTAGGTGGTTAAATTTATTTGGGTTTATCTGGGTGGGATGCTCTTATTGATCCTATTGGATGTGCCTGGTACTGATTAAATTGGCATATCTGCTTGAATAAAACTTCCAGTTACTTTATTTTATCCATTAGCTGTGGTTGATTATTTGGGAACATGACCATAACACACAAAATGGTTTGCGTTCATACAATTCCTGTTACCAATTTTCGGTACTGCATATAAAGTTGTTGCTTCATCATCAACTTCAAACTTCGAATTAGCATAATTTGTTTTCGGAATACTTAGTTTAGCGAGGATCATAAATGAATCTTTAACTGCATTTCGGAATCCAGTGTAATCACGAGCGTGCTCTTCTTTACTGCTTTTTGTACAGGCCTTTCTGTCGCTGAAGGATACGGTGGTGATCATTTATGGTTGCAGGGAGTTCTATTCGATTATAAAATTTACGAAATTATCGTCAGTCATCCGTCACTAGCATTTTCAAAAAGTCAAACTTTAGAGATTTGCTCTTGCATGCCAATTCATCCTTTTTGTCGTTCCTGTTTTGAGCAGACATGCTTCCCTATCCGCTCATTTACGATTAGTGTTCATTATCTATAGATTAACGCGAAAGACGACCGCGATGACCACTGATGATGAGACAATTAGGTCGTTAGCTGGCTGACAAAGAAGATCAATACGTCCCCTGGTCAGTACCAAGCCGGAGGAACGCATATGAAGAAAAAAAAAGGTGGCGACGAGGTCGCACTTCAAAGCTCTCGTTGTAATGTCCAGTGAGTCTCAAGGGCCGGAGGCCGTGAGGCGCGCTCGTTGGTCCTGAGAGATTGGTTAGCTGTAGAGAACGTCAAACACACTGAACCAGTATAATTTCAGCGAACCCTTATTCATCCAACTCTTGTTAGATGTTCATTGATTTGATTTATATGACCCATTATGGGTCACGATGTATGTCCGTAGAGATCGACTCATTCATCTGGGTAAGTAAGAAACGTTAAATACTACTAGATTGTTTTTCATCAAGTTTGTTCCCCTCGTCTGTTCTTCGCCTTCGATATTGTGCGTTTGTGAAGCATTCGTCCTTCCGTAAACGCGTTTGCATAAAATGTTTATATTCGTCCTAATTTAATTTAGTAAGGTTTATATTTGTCTCTATGAGCTTGGAAAGGTCTCTTACATAGCTCGGCAAACTTTAGGTAGCAAGGCAAATGCGGTAGTCGATTTAAACAACTGCGGCAGATGATAGCCTTAGCTAGCGCGGTCAAAAAAAGCCTCTAGCGTAGGTAATTCAAATGGCTTCAGAGTAAATAGTCAAAAGCCTAGACATATAGGAGTTTAGCCAAATTCTAATTCTGCGTCATAGAAATAGAGCAAATTACTATTCGTTGATTACTCATCACAGAGCAAGACGTTATTTAGATTTTCTACGAAAGCCGCATAATAAAAAAGGGACATTTATCGAAATACGATATGGAACGTAAATAAAGGAACGACGTGCCCGTGCAGCTGACCGAACACTTCCAGGCGTCCGGCAACGATCTATTCCGCCAGCAATTCGGTTTCCCATTGAGGCGTTCATTCCGCCTCTGAGCCGTTAGAAAAAGGAACCAATGTATTTTCTATTCAGCCCAGCACAGACCGTTTAATGTCACTTGTCCGTTTATATTATAGAACATATTGATGAGATAAAGCTGTAATATATATCAGTAATCAGAAGCATATCATAAGTTACTGTGCAAACAATTAACAAGTTAAGTACATTCGTTAACATACACTGGATAGTATAAGAACAAATATAGTTTGCTAACCTAAGTTTGTATTAAATTCACTGTTACAAAGAACTTAGCGATAGAGTAATTCGCTTAACCCTGGTAAAATGCTGGTACTTCAGTATTAGTTAAACAGAATTAGCTAATCCCACTGATTTAAAATAGCCAATGAAGTAGAAAAATTATTCTTTTTTAATTATAAACTTCGACGACTTCGAATATTGCATGCCCACGATTAAGGTATAGTACTAAAATTCAAGATAAAAATTGCTGTTAATATTGTTTTTATTCGACATTTTTTTGAAGTATTATTGCCTTGCTGCGAACTTGTTTGAATATGAAGCTGTTGTTATGCGTGAAATTTTTAATTAACATTTGTCCATATCATTTCTGCTATCGGGTTGGTGGAAAACGATCGGCAACATACCAACAATGGCCAGAACGAGTACCATATAGGACAACATGATAAAAGAGACTATCATCGATGATCAAGTTCCTCTTCTTTTTCTTCCTAGTCCGATTCCTCCCCATGAAAGCTTGCCGGCAACATCAGCAGCAGCCTGTTCCAACCTTCCTCGTTTGCGTGCTCATTGAAGTCACCCAAGGCTATCCTTTTATAACGCTTAGTATGTAAACATTAAAAATAAATCCTAAAAATATCTTAAAACGAACGTAACTAATTTTGCAGTACAAAAGTAGCATCGTCACTGAGTGCCGGCAACAAGCTGGAAGTTGACACCTCAACGCCAAATTGGGTCGATTATCTTCCTCATCTACACAGGGGAGGCAAAAGGGTCGCGAGAGAGCCACGGAAGACCGTCATGTAGGCGGGTGTAACTAGCATGCTTTTATAAAGCAACCGGTCATAGACAATGAGGCATGCAGTCGTTTCAAGGACGTATCAACTCCTGCCCATGAAGCTTTTTCTCATTCCTATAAGGAAGGCGTATGTTACATGCAGGGTTGAGATCAGCCAACGATAGTCCACAATTGGCACTTGGCATGATATATCGAGAAGCACGGACCGTTAGCAGAGAGTTTTTCAATATTAAGGTGCACGAAAGGCTATCTATATTGTGTTAGATACAACAGGCGTTTATGCCTTGAATTTACAACGAAATTGTGATAAAACATACTAAAGGCATTTATTAACTACCTGCCATAATAATATGTACAATCATAGCATTAACACTTTCGAAACGTACTTCGACCACCTGATCGATGATCTGGAGGTCGAAGTTTGATAGCTATAGAATTATAAATTGTCCGCTGAGAGCTGTTATTATGGTGACCCGCTATCTTTCTTTTCATCACAACAAGAACCTACAGTTGTCCTCGGGTTATTAGAAACGAAGAACTTCCTTCAAAGCATTTGACATTGAGTGCTACATGAAACTATATGAAGGGTTTGCCTAAAAAAAGGGCCCAACTTCACTTGGGCTGAAATCGAAGAAATCTATAGGAATAATAGGGAATAGCGTTAACTAATGCTAGCACTGCCAAGGCTTAACCGCACCTTCAGGCTGCGTTTGGCACATCGCAATGCTGTACTTTCTGCGGTACTGCGGCAGTCTATATATGTATATTCCTTTGGCACGAAAAACCCTAATTTGGCCCGCGTTTACCATCTTCTTGGCCTAAATGCTAATGTTGCGGGTTTTCCGAAAGGTGTTTTTCAGTTGTCAAGAATCCCAAGATGATTCAGAAGACCTATGCATATAAATCAGAATTGACGAAACCGACGCAATGTATCTGAAGCAATTTTATTGAAGTATTTTGTACAATTAAATCACACGGATTGAACCTCAACACTCTCCCCCAGGTGCTCATTATGTGCTAACATTTGTATAAAATAAACAATGTATGGTATAAGATACGTTTTGCTGAAATACATCTTTAATAGTTAGAGGTCTGGCATTTTTAGTGGACTACTTTCTTAAATTGAGCTTGTCGAAATAAAAATTGCTAGTTTAAAGTTACTAATAAATTTAATTGAAAAATTTACAAGTACAGTAATGACTCTATCCGTTAATGTATATCTAAGGAAGGACGGTTTCAAGTCCCTGTAGCTAGTCTCGAGCCATTCGACCAAATGAAACGCATTTATTGTCACTCCATGGATTCATTTACTGATTGCTATAGCAGTGAAATTAACTAAAGTGTATTGGGTAATTGAATAAAGAAACATACTTCAGAAAATGTTACATCCCCTAAGCCATGAACGTTGGGTTTAGCAGAGAAACCTTTAAAACGATCAGGTCAGCTGCATTATATTCCTCACTAAACCCGCGATTTCAGACTAGAGTAGACAAAAACTTTTTGCACTATGCCTTTCCATTGAGAACTCTACCCTCGCTTCCGCGACCCGGCTTAACACCGATCTCATTTTGTATTGTTCATATACATTTTGCCCATGTAGGTTTGGTACTCGGTCTTGGGCTAAAGACAACTAAATCCGAGAAGTTTACTGATCAAGCTAGTTATTTAGAAGGCAATAGCAATATAGACTGTGGTATTCACAATTGATCGTGAGAACCCCGGCCCACTTCACAATGTTCTGGCCAAAGATATACGGTCAAAAGTGTACAAGGGTCAGCGCTTGCCTTATCGTGATCTGGCTGCAGTGCACTGACATCCTGTTTTGTATCATGTACAATGATAATGTCAACCCGCTAGTTACACGCCTATGTTTAGTTTTGGAAGCAAAACATTGACGGAAGGTCGCTACCATTTATCTGCTCTCCGAAAATTTCTAAGCGAATCTAACGTTTTGTGTAAACGAAGCTATCAGGGCAAGCGACGCACTACCGAACGTTGGTCCTGACAATTAGACGGTTCATAAAAATATAATACTATGCCTGCGACTTACGGCGTAGCTGCCATTGCGTTGTTATTAAACGAGCACGCGTTGTCGAGATGTTGCTATGGCCAGGTTACGGTGTCGGGCCGATGGCCAGCTTCCGGACCGAGGATAGTAGCTCGGGGCGGGAATGGTCTTGACAAAGCAAAAGAGAGGGTAAGGAAAAAGCGGTCCTCAGTGCTTTGCGAACATTGTCGACAACTATGTACGATATCAATGTTGTAGTTTGCAACGGCATTCAGTTCTGTGAAAGTCTCCTTAGCCTTCGCTAGCAATTATTTTTTCCCCAACGATAAAAAAACTGCAACGATCGCACTAGGGCAACGTAAGAATTCGTTTGTCGATAAGCAACTTTTTACTGTAATTTTTGTTTTGGAAGCAAAAGTAGATCATGTACTCGTGGCTTTCCAATCCAGTCTAACAGGAACTTTCTCACGCTATATCCGCCTAATTAGGGATATATTAAATAGCACGCTCGTTTTGTAGGCGCAAGCAGCGGTGCATGTCGTCTTTCTTCATTAAACCTATTTCTTCAAATTTTACCTGCTTCTCACAGTCTCATTAGATATTAAACAACACTTTATCATTTACGTGTTAGTCATGGCAGAATACCAACAACCCTATTCTAAGCTGAAGTCCTTTTAAACAGAAAAATTCTTCATTTGGACTTAGCATGTCTCTCTTGCACGAATCTGTACGTGTATGTAAGCGTAATTAAATGCCCCAGTTAGTGTCCCAAACTTCTGTGAGACCAGCTAAAGCCAAAGCGATACCATATACCAATGTAATGAAAAAAAAACCAAAATCAAATATTATAACAATGCTGAACATTTTCAACAGTAACGATCAGCACCGTTATCACGAGGGGGCCTATTGTGGTTACGCTTTATGCATCTGTTACCCTGCATAGTTGTCGAAATAAAATACCCCTTTCCTAATACTTTATATTTGTCTATACGTTTTCGTTCACCTAAAATTGATACCTAGTAATGTATTGATTCAGCTAGATGAGTGCTCGATATTTTAGAGCCAGTCAGCGTGACAATAAAGTGTAACAACGGTACTGGTAGTGAGAACTATCAGGAGCGCTGCGTTATAGCACAGGGCATTACCATGAAGCTCTCATTTGCAGTTCTTGCCGTCGCCGTTGCTGGCAACAACATCGTTGTCCTCAGCGACTCTTCACGGACTCCCTCTCACCTTCAAGTAACCAGAGGTTCCATAGACTTCTGCTTCCTGCAGCCTCTCTCTCTCTCATTTCCATTTTCAGACACATCATATCAGCGATCACTAAACGCCACTGCTGTCGTTGATCGTAGCAGTAATAACAGCAGACGCAGCAGTTAGATGAGCATGGTACACATACGTATGTACATTCTCGTGTATGTACATGCGAGCATGGAAACGGGAAACAGCTATCTATATTCCTATTAATAACAGCATCATATTAAAATCACGCTACTCTTTCTACAGAAATAAGATTTAAAATTAATTAGTATATACCAGAAAGGATTCTAGAGGAAGGACGACAGGAGAAACGATTTACAAATAATCAGTGTAGTATCAAGACAGTGGGATATTAACATGGTTGCGCGCGAACAAAGTACAGACGTGCATGTAAAGGCGCTCGCACACATCCATGAGCATACACAGATCCCTGAATCCGTGTGTGCTATATTGGCGTTACTATTTTGATGGTGGTTATTGTTGACGTCGTTTCTGTTATTACTACGAGCAAAAAAAATTTCCTCCAAGTGTTTCTGGAAACGGAAAGATAGCCGCTGATTCGCACCTCCCGCGTTTTCTCTTTCTTCTCATTTGTTCGGCGAACCCCTGCTTCGATTTGAACGAGGCGGCAATGTGATGCCTGCATAAGTGTGTCATTGTAAATGTTCACAGATAAATGATTCTATATCATGAGCTCCTTTTAGTTGCGTGTTTTATGTTTGTATTCATGGACCCATCTATGCGTGTATGTACGCATGCGTCTGCAGCATGGCTTGTGCCAGCGACTTTATTTCTTCTTGTGGTTAATATCTCTGCCCCACGTGTGGGTTAGCGTACAGACGAGAATGCCCAACTCAGCGGCGGTTAGTTCGTTTATGCGCTTCCTGGCAGCTGGCCGCCAAGGGGGGCATTCGTTGTCCTAGAAAAATCCGTAACCATAATGACGAACAAAAAGGCACCGAGCAACAAAAGATGGACGACGCTACCTGCACTTTTGATTTCGATAGAGAAGCAGTTCTCACTTAGCCCTAGCTGCTCGAGCAACGGCAACTTTTACAAGAAAAGAAGAAGCAGTAGACGATGACGAAAAAATCTACTACAACGATAACGAAGGCGAAGCCCTACAAGGAGCTGGTATAGCGAGAAGCGAACGTGTCACCTCCGGCAGCGCACACGGCAACTGCGACGGCTGCGGTGGCTTGGGAAGACTTTTCCGCCCCCGCTAGACTTTGAAAAAACACCACCAACTACAGAATTGACAAGGGCAGGGCAAAGGCAGCAGCACAAGTATATAAGAACCTGGGAAGGTGGGAACCTTTACAGGAAGGCGTCTGATCGACAACAGCAGAAGATACCATCGATAAACGAATATATAGAAGCAAGAAACGGGACGGCAGCCTTTTGGCGACTCCAATAATGTTGTGAGGGTTGGCGTCGTCGTTTCAGCCGCTGTTGTGAATACGAAAACGGAGATCAACAGCATCGTCGTGAACGACCTCTGTCGTCACACTTAAAGTTTCCATAGTCACATACTGAAAATATTGCTAATTACTAATAGCGATGTACAGCGCACACAAAACTCGTATCAGGAATCGCACTTTGCCCCTGTGCAACAATCGATATTAATGGATTACCTTTGCCATTATGTACATAATAAACAAGACTGCCGTAAGGGATCTTTAAGCATCTGGATTGTACTCCAAATGTGTCCAAACTGTGGTTGTTGATTCTAACAATTTATGCTTTCTGTTCATGCTTTTTGAGCGCACATATTTTTTTTATCTAAAATTAATAACGAGCTAAAAATTAGTTAATTATATATTCAGACCGCAGCAATTCTACTCGCACTAATTGCTACCTAATGGACGCATAGAATCAACACCAATCCTTTCAAATCGAGCTTTTCTTTTTATCGTACTACATTTTTTTTTGCATAATGTAAACGATTTAAGCTATTCTAACACATGTGTAAGTATTCTGTTGCGTCGCTTGAAAGAAAAATCTATGATAGGTGACAGTGTGAAAGGACAAGTTACAAATAAAGAAGCGCTCTTCTTCCTGCTAGCTGGAAGCTTAGTTGTCGCCACGGCCCATCCCACTCAGCGTTTTTCTAGGATACACATACCCATTGTTATGGAGACTCATTCTATAAGATGACCAACGACATTCCTCTGAGAGGATACTAGCACACGTGATAATCTTCTACTATACATTGTATAATGCAGATGTATAATATATTGCTCGGTATAAATGACTCATTCCTTACGTTCCATTTCGCAACATAAAAATTAAATAGATAATTTATAACCAAGAGCTACACTACAGGTATATATATAGCCGTGCAGTTCTTGATGAACGCAACACGCTGTAGTAGTAGTAGTAGTAGTAGTAGTAGTAGCAGCACCATAACAATCTTGCTATTTTGCGACCAGACATCGAGTATGCCTTTCACCTGTTCTTCTAATAGCTAATGTAACTCCATAAACGTCTACAATAATTCATCAACAGAGATGTCGTAGAAATTCGACAATTTTTCCGATGAAACGTAATAAACATTGGCTACAAATAACAAAACAACGATTGTACGGAAAACTGCACAGAAGCGACAACAACGGACACACAATATAAGCCGAGCATAATACACCACGAGGACAATAGCCCGAAAAACAACAACAGAACAGAGCGAATTGCGGCAGGAGCGGAGCGCTCTTTGTTGCGAGTGCCATCTTTATTCGTCCATCCCTCGATATTGCTCCTCCCGCAGGACTCCCCCCTCCCCCCCTCCCCCCACTGCCCCTACCAACCCTTGGACCCCTCCGTGGTATAATTTCAAACTTAAGCGGGATAACAGGCACGCACCCGCTAAGTGTGTCGCTGCCTGTACAGTTGCCTATGGGATGATGTGTGCAACTGGTTATGTGAGACAAGGACATTAAGAAATAGGTGTCATCATTTTTAAGAGCAGTCGCTCAAAGCACTTCGTGTCTCACAATACATGGCCGACCACTTATACGAGCCACACTTGTAAATGGGTACAATAAACAGCGGCCTTAGCCGTGGTCAACGGGTTCATCATAAGCCGAATGCCGAGCTATGGCTTGCTTAAAAATAGAAGGCCGTCCCACCATTCTTTCTAGTATGTACTAAGTGGGAGCAAAGCCCACAACGTCGACGAACCAACAACTGCCGTGACAGCAGATGTAAGCCTAGCTAAAGAGGTGACGACAAAATATATATAATGTTTATTCTAATAACAAGGAGATATGCTGAACGAAAGAGGAAGTTTTGAACATTTGTATTTGCCATACTCAAGAGCGAGGGCGGGCGTTAGACCACTAAACAGTTAGATATGATGTTGTTCGATTAGTGTTGACAAATATCGTAATGGCAATAATGTTTTCCCTCCAGTCACTATTAACGATAATGGCGATGACGACGACAACAACGGTTAGGCGGGTGAGCCGAGACTCATTCTCTGCCATATTTTAAAAATTTCTCACGGAAGTTTTAGATCTCAAGATTAGAGCTAAACCTAACGAACAAATGCATGGGAACAAACTGCTCTCCTTCTTCCTTACGAGGTCGCGACGTATGCCTTAATAAAACATAACGCTAGATAATTCGATTTTCTTGCTTGCAGTCATAATAACCATCTTTTGTGACATCTGCTGATATTAGCAACGGTAGCCGTCCTACATGTGATTGCGTTTAGATTTAGAGTATATCATGACTTAGAAAACGTACACATAGTGTCTAAAGAATATTAAATCCACCTTTATTCCTGCGACCTCGTAATCGCTGAGATAATCAGTGACAAATATCTTAATGATAATGTATTATTTTCTAAACCCAATACTAGGTTGTGGGCGGTTTGGGTTTATCAAACGGCTGAACTGAAGTTCACTCAGTTTCTAGTTAAACTTACATGTGTTTTTCGCTTGTAACAGTAACTACCATTTATTTTAACGTCGATTCTCTGTACCTGAGACCCACTAGAGTCAGCCTGGTCGAACCACGTTTTAAAACTTTATTTTATTTTATAACCAAAAAAAAATAGAAAAAACAACTAAATAAAATTGCTATTACTGTAAAACGACAACCGGCGTCCGTTATTTAAAGCTAATTGCAATGTTTTCACATAGTAATTTCAGAGTCGCAGTATATATGAAAATATAAATAAGGTAAGAACATTTTCGCCACTACGGGTGGGATCAACGCGTTCCACATTCCACCAAGAAAAAGACTTTCCGCAGGACCTTGATCGTGGGCATCATTCTGACATTCATCCTTGGACAAATCTTGAGGTTTGTTCCTTTGAAGTGTCACTGCCTTACCCGCGATACCAGAAGAAGCCGATACTTTATCCTTTGATGAGTTTGCACACCTAATTACGCATCGCAACTTACCTACCAACCAAATACAGGAAACATCGAATTTGGCTAAATATCGGACGGGAGATTATCATTTGATAGCGATTTAAT
This sequence comes from Varroa jacobsoni, assembly GCF_002532875.2. Lineage (NCBI taxonomy): Eukaryota > Metazoa > Arthropoda > Arachnida > Mesostigmata > Varroidae > Varroa > Varroa jacobsoni. The sequence continues at coordinate 141,814 of NW_019213363.1, read as the reverse complement.
GTTTGCGTGGCTACCCACAGTAAGTCAATCCTTCCAGGAACAATAATATCCAAGCAGTTTTCTGGGGCGTGTTCACCGCCTTACTTGAATAGGGCAAGTACTACGTATCTCAATAATAACTTATCGTTTTTCAACAAAACCCATAGGATATATATTATTGATGCCTTCAGTTGCTAGTATACAGACGGGCGGTGGGCGGTGATTACATCGCCTGCGAATGCCTAGAAACAAAGGAGGGGACCAATTCGAATTTCCGTCATCACCGGTAATAACTGCTACTGCGGTTACTGTATGTGTAACCAAATCAGACCAGTTCTAACAGCAGCAGCGCCAGAACTTGTATAGTTCTTACTTTTATGACGGTGGAAAACGAGGCGCGATTCTTTCCGTGGCAGACGCTCGTATCATTCCTGCAATACAGTATGAACGATAACAATAATCAGGTCATTTGGCGCCCCCATGAAGTTTAGATGACGGTCACTGCAGGCGCAGCCGTAGCCACAGCATCGTTAACGTATTAATTCACGGTAAGTCGTCAGCGTGTCCGTTTTTCGAGAAAATAAACACAGGCTTTAGGCTGAGTTACTTTTGTTTTTATTACTGCTGCTACTATAATTTTATAATTATGATAGCAGCCGAAGTTAAGGTTGTACGGGCAGCACTATAAAAATAAAGCTATAAAAATTATGGTATAATAGATACCAGCAACTTTGAAATATATATATATATATATATATATATATATATATATATATATATATATCGGAAAGCGTTTTCAATGATTCTATACACTTACTTTTATATTTGGATATTTGTGTAGTTAATCCGTATATATGAACTTTTTGACTATGACAAGCGAAGATAAGCAAATGAGATTTAAGTAATGGATTGATTGATTACTCTATTCGTTGTATATATATATATATATATCACGATGAATTACAGTGAGTGATAATCTACTAAGCTCTCCCTACAATCCATCAGTTTCTCAAATTTAATTTACCTTAGCTAATAATAGTGAAAAAGCACGTTGAGAGTGGTTATACGAGTTTTGGCGAGTTTGTAAAATTAGGATGTAAGAGATTTGCGAGATATCCTAAAAATAGGACTACGATGCAACGAGCAGCATGATACCTATCACAGTTTCCCCCGTATCTACGTATATAGCTAGGTTCGTGCAAATCCAATTTCTTGTAGAATCTGTGGTGGAATCTTTGCAAGATAAAACGAGTGACGATATGACTTCTTAGTCGGATAATTTCTTTTCACTCGTTATTCCTCATCGCTACCAAGGCAAATAGATCTCCGTGGATCGCTACGAATTTTTGTTTCCACTTTGTAGGATTGGCCCAGAAGGCTTCCGCAAGTGACAAGGTAAGTCCTCGGACAGCAACGACAAGCTGGCTAGGAAACACGCGAGACGATTTCCGCTCACCCATATATAGTCCCACTGCTCTTTTAAGAAAGTAGGCTTCGAATTTTTTAAGGCCCTTCACCATAAGATCTTCCAAAATAATCGCATAAGTTGCGAACCTGCTACCGTTGCGATCGGCAAGCGACAAAGCGATTTGGTCGGTCATGCAGCCAACATAGCCTTCTCGCACCTTTTTCTGTCATGCACAGTGAGGCTTCTACTGTTTGCGAAGAGGAGCAACCCCCAAATACGAAAACCGGTTAACATAGGCAAACGGCAATTTGACAAAGTATCAAAGATGCACCGTCGCTGTTCTGTCTCCTTCTAGACTTTATCGCTTTCGTCTTGACGGGGTTTACAGTTAGTCCAAAATGTATGACCACTACATGGGGCCAGGTCAGAGCTTGCTGCTTTTAGAACCTATTCGATCAGTACATCACTAAATCGTGAAAATAAATAAAAATTTGCTTTTTTGCCCGCGTAAGTTGATTAAGCAGGACCAAAGCAATAAGGAAGAATGAGCCCCCCGAATCCAGGCCAGTTGTCTGCGTGAAAGGCGAAAGTTCGATCACTCCATCGCCGATGGTTATGCTGTTCTCCTGTAGAGTCCCAGCGAAGTTGAATACGTTCACAGCGACACCCACGCGCGAGTTTAACCTTGTCCCATAACGGTGAGTTAAAGACTGCCTTAAAGTCGACGAACAATGCGTTATGGTGGATCGCGCGGCGTGACGAGTGCTCTTTTGATGTCGAATCCTGCAGATCGTTTCTGAAGGGCGTTCTCTCCGGATTTCGTGTTACTCTGTTAGGATGACGTGTATGCTTTTCAAGTAGTCGTTCAATCTTCTAGTCATCAAACCGAAAAAGCAGCTTATAACAAACACCTTTCTTCGCTATGAATGCTTTAACAGAGATTACTGACAGAGTGGTACCATTCTATTGGACTGGGAGAGTACCGTGTTGGACGGTGGCAAAACGACAGCGCACTCGAGATGGTCGTTGCAAAGGTGCTCCTTCTGGACCGGTTGCTTTTTTTGTTACGTAGACTCGCAAGGCTTTGCGTTAACTCCTGCACTTGAAAGCTATCACGTTGTACTGTACCTCGTATCGTACCCCTTAACATAAACATCTCCGATAAAGTATGCAGGAAGACTGAGGAACTAATCAAGCATGTTACGGAGATGCCAACAGTGCTTTAATCATTTTTGTGATTGATGATCTGCATCGGCGATCAAATAGGCCTCAAGCCGCTCAAGGCATTGCTGTCTTTGTGACGCATACGCTTCCCGACAGATCGTCTCTAAAATGGAAGCTAACTCAAGCCATGAGCTTGAAAGCCATCTGGGCAAGGCTCGAAAAGTAGTCGAACCACGGCGGGCCTTTCTGAAAGGGACGCAAGGGTTGTACCATAAACTGAAAAATCTCAACCAGATGCTCTGTGTAATTGTCGGCATTTAACACCGTAGGCGCGGGAGAGCTTTGTGAGAGCGAAATAAAAAGTACGACTCCTTCAATATACAAAATATATTTAAAAATTTAGCTTTTGAATAACAGGCCCAGACACTTTTGGAAACATTGACGAGCAACGGAATGAATACATCAGACGATAGATACCAATGACAATGTGACAGAGACATTTCAAATTGTTATTATTGTCTCTGTTACGTGTGATCTGAAGTGATGGCCGATAACATCGATTAGCCAATCTGTTTACGTTTTTTTCTGAACTGACAAGCCACCATTCATTATCTCACTTGGATAATTAAAACAATATACACTTGGATAATTAAGATAATCAAGGCTACGAAAACAAACGTCGAAAACGTATAGTTAGCACGATGTTCAGTCGATGAAAAATACGTGACGCTTCATAATTCTAACTAACACGTTCAAGTAAAAACGGAAACACGAAAACGTTCACCATATTTCGCGGAATAAGAAATGGCTCACTTTGTCTTTTCTATTTTGTAACACTCAAACATATTTAGACAGAGTTTTGATATCGATTTGCCCATACATGTTTCCTGTGTTGCAATAACACAGATTTGAGGATCCCAGCTAATTGCCACTAAGATCGGTTGGATATAGTAAACTCATGATCTAGAGCTCAGCGTCGAACGTTGTAGATTTATTCATGTAGCAAGTTCATGGCTAAACCCTAACAGTCGCCGAGAACAAGAGCCAATACAAAAATAAACACAGGCACGTAAACAAAACTGAGAAACCTGCTTAGTTTATGGCAAAGGCAAGACACATACAGGGCAGGGAACCGCAATAGTTAAATATCGTTTCTAGAAAAGGCAAGATCAATAGACGTAGAAAGCTAACGGGAAAAAAGTTTTAAAATGAGCGTTTTATTATGACGCATGCGGCGGACGTCTGTCGTTACACAGAAGATACTTCGATACGGGACAAACATGTTAGAATATCATATAGACATAGGCACGCATATACGTATGCTTAATCATCGGTATATTTCAATGTGTACTGCATTGCCTGACGGGAAGATAGTAGGTACTCTCAAATGGGATCATAACGCCTATCTCATCGGCCTGTAGGCTAATCGTTGACAAATTGGCTTCAGCGGCCGTGCAGTGATTTTAGTCCGACGCTATCGAACCCCATCTCTTAATCAAGTGGAAGAATTTATCGAGGTAATTGGCCAAAAGTTCTAATACAATCACTAGTACGCGATTGGATACATAGACAATTTCTATATCTGCCGTTTTACAAAACGTGATACCGAACGGTCCCGATGTTTCCGAGGTCTGCTACGCCGCTCTCCTAATGATGCCAGCCATGTTGTCGCCCCCGCCTTTGTAAGTCCTCGTATAATCGTTGACGACCCATTTCAACATCTGCCCCCACCATCAATAAGTCTTTTATGGACACGCCCCAAAGCTGCATTTCCCATCATCGTTGCGGTAACAATCGTGATAGCAGTAGTAGTAGTAGTAGTAATAATAATAACAATAGTAACATTTTGATGCTTTCAAAGTATTGTTCTTCGAACCGTAATTATTGCACAGCTTAACAAGCGCAGAGCGTTCATTATGACTTCGATATATGCTCATTTCATACTGTATTATATCGTGTATATGGAAGTACTCGCATCTTCCGACCAGACTGAATGTAGCCCTTACGTTTCATGACGATATTTAATAACATATAGAAACAATGCTAAATAAATTAGCTGGCAAAAAACTATACAGATAAGAATGAAAGAAACTCTGTGTAATGGGTGCAGTAATAGCGGCTGTTTTGAAAATCCGCCCTGAATACGGCCTTCGCTGTCTCCGAAATCGTGCCAAACTAACCTCTCTTTACATTAAAACTAATCAGGTTGCTATTAGACGACCATTTACTTGTTTATAGCGATGGTGGGGCAATGGCTTCCGTACATACGCAATGAAGAAAATATCGTCAAATCATAGTCGATTCTGAGATTATCGTATAAGCTAATACAAAAGAGGTTTTATCTACGCATATGTTTGATCTAAAATAACATTTTTTTAATAACAATTTTCTATTTACACAAATTTTGTAGTACCTATGTGTTTTTGGCAAGTTCGAAGCTTTTAGATTAATTGTGCGGTTACAATATACGACGCTACTGAGAATTTCATTCGTATTAACACACAATTTTTTTCCTATTTAAATGCATCATAGTTACCTTGTTTTACTTTTATGATGATCTTATCTATTAATCTGCCATTCTGGTATACTCTCAGTCCGCTCGGGGCCTATTCTATACCTTAGTATCGGTCTGCGTAGCATATCATTTTGCCAGACATCAAACGATTAAGACCACCGAATGGAAGGCATGCATCGTCCACATAAACAAAACAATAAGCCTAATATTCCGGAGGCCTTGTATCTCGACTTGTTGAAATATTGCCCTTGGATACATCATCCTCTTTGGCTTTTCCTTCTGTTCATATCATTTGGTGTCTTCTTCGTCGACAACAAGCTACCAACGACGAAGCTTTGGTAACTGGGGCAATCAATTTGTAGCAACTCCCCCCCCTGCAAACGTGGCCCAAACTACGAGATACACATGTTGCATACTGGTTTCGTCTGTAAAATCAGGAGCCCGACTAAATATGACATGAAGAGCACGTTATTACATTCATTCTCGGCCAGTTATGTCTAGAGTCACCGATTCATTTCGACCGGTCGTAAATAAGGCTGCAGCATCAAACAATACGATCTAGTTAGGGCCAAATATTATTTACAAGATACGAACAGCCAAAAGCATAGCTTTCTTTACTCGATACAGGTAACGGTAAAAAGGACGTCTTTAGATATGCCTATTATATGCAACATCAGGACACGTTTGGATACCATTAAGTTTGTTTCACATGAAAGAGTACTAATTGTAATTTAACGTACTTTTTTTTACGTTCACTTCGTTCTTCTATCTTAACGACGTAAAAGCAGAGTAGTTTTTTTTTTTTTTTTGCTGTAAGAAAACGGCATGTACAAATTCGTGCCCTTTCTAGTTTGTCCAAACGAGATCAGCCTTTAGGATTCAACATCTTGTATTTAGATTTTTCAGTGTTAGTCAATGACATTATCCACACTTAGCCCTGACAAATCTGTTTCCGTCAAACTAAGACCAAGCTGTGTCCATTTTCGTCTACACCTCCGTCCGCCCAATTCCAAAACTACTCTACTGAAGCATCTCATTGAGCCATGAAACTTTTCAGTTACTCACCACAGACCTGCAAGCGCGGTGGGTGAAGACCCGTTATGCTGATCTTCTGTGCTCCAAGGGCACTCATCTCTGCGTATTGTGCATTAGATTACAGATCTCAAGTTTTCTACTTTGACCCGAATCGAAGAATCTTCTAAGACACCAGACAGAAGGGACGATATCGTTCTGCACATGTGCATTAAAGGCCACTCCGCAAATAAATACAAACTAGCCAGGACTTGCGTAATTAATTATTAAACTTCAAGAACTCGATTTGTTTGAAACTGTCTATGAAAGCAAATTGGTCGTCGAAGTTAGATGACAAAAATGGAAACACCCGATTCAAAGGGATAGTTCTTAGCAAGCCTAATTCATTTTTAACCATAAAGGCCCCAACGCGACATAAAATGACTGCATATGTTAGCAAGATTAACATGTTGTTTTATATCTGCGCCCCTCAAATGGGAAGTTGAGGATCTTCCGCTTTATGATAATACATTCTCTACATTATTAAAAAAAGTAAGTTACAATACATATTTTTGCGATCTCGATAAATTTTACATCATATCTCATAAATAATCACGAATCTGTTTTTACCTTTGGCAAATAAATTTTTCTTCCATCTTATGTAGTTCACTAATTTTTTTAAATGTAGAATACATTTTTTTTATGAATCTGATAAGGGTCAAATATTCATTTATATATATATATATATATATATATATATATATATATATATATACATAATATTTTTAATTCCAACAATTGTGTGAAGGTTGGATCTATAAAGCAAAAATATCACATTCTCTATTTTTTTGTAAAAGAACACGAAAGTTTTTTAATTTTATCGTATATACATATAGCGAAAGCCTAAATGCTTTATGGAGTGTAAGTTTATCCTTTACTAACATCCTTATAAGATTGATGTTTTTCCTTTTTATTTACTCTATTCTTAATGATACATAGTTATGATAAATCTATATAGTAAAATTCTATACGACTTCTAAAGCATGTAAAAGACACAGTCGATGAGAACCGTAAACTCTTAGCATATAAATATTATCTTAATATTTAAATGTTTACTTTTTTCTATGATAATAATATTATTATTATCTAAATTATTAATTAAAATGTCTGTATTGAGTAAGTTTGAAAAATCTAAATTATTCAGATCACTGCGACAAGTGCAATCCAGCTGCATGGGTCTTCGCATCTTGTTCTCCATTTATCTAAATAAAAGCCAAGAATGCAGTATGTACATAGAACAAAGATGAGTAAAACGCCAATTATATACTCTACGAATTATATTCTATTCATAGAACGAGGCGTTCACTCTAGTAGGAAAACAGTTTTTTATCGGCCTGATTACTTTTGATGTAAGAACGTCCATCTAAGTCTGATCGTACCAGTACTGAGAAGACGCTGACAGATTTCGCATCGACTGCCATTTTAAGCTTTCCGTCTCAAGTTCTCACAGAAAAAAAGGATAGGATAAACGAAAGGCCGGAAGCAGCCTCCTATCAGCGTTCGATAGAAACCATTTTGATGAGGTTATGCATTCGTTCTTCACGAACTAGTTCTCGTTGTTGGGTTTCAAGGAAAAAAAGCCTTCTTAGTGTGCGCAATGCCCGTAGGCCAGACCGTCCCAAGCAATGCTCGATTCTGTCATACCTCACCGGGTCGATATTCATCGACGGAGGCCTCTGTTTCAGCGCTAAGAACGTATCGAAAAGCCGAAACGCCCTTACAAGGAATCGAACATTCTGTATGAATTTCAAGCCACGGTTCTTTTACTTCAATTGCCAATATTGCAGTTCGTAGTGATGTTAATGGTGATGATGGCGATGACGACAACGAGAGCTGTTTGTTCATCTTATATGACAAGTTTGCCACTAATAATTGACGTCGCGTCCCGCTATGAATATATTCCACTGGCGTTCGCTTGAAAACGAATGCTCTGAAACGGTGTTAGCTGATCGCGTTGGTGCCCCGTTCTATTTGTAAAGCTTCGCCGGTATTCATGTCACTTCAATGACGAGTGAGTCCTCACAATGGAACGTAGACGAAAAACGAAGCAGTCGCTCCCGTTCTACGTATCTGTAATGTAATGTCCATGTGCAAAGTGTCGCGAACTAAGTTATCGTGCGTCTCGGCCCATAAAGATCTCTCTAAAGCTTAATGTGGTCAGCGTTCCCTTTTGTTGCCCTGGGAAACCTACGTCAGTCGATAGACTAATAGAAAAAAAAGGATAAACGTTACTGATGTCAATGCGTAAAGAACATTCTTATGAGAGCTTCAAATCTAAAATTTATGGAACTGTGGAAAAGTCGCCAGCGTCGTCATAGAATCTCTTCGTGTAAACTAAACACTCAGAAGCCTGATAGTGTAGTCTTGGGACATTATTTGCTATTATTTCAAAGAACACAACTGAGGACCTGGATAAAAAATAAAGTCTTCTTTTGATTCTTAACTAGCCTTGCCTTTTTCATATAGTAAAGGACGCGTTTTCGTCCAGCGCCTACCTGGATGCTGCTTTGATATTTATAACAGGAACTTAGACATAATTAACCGCATGACGCTGATGGAATCGAGTCACTTTTGTCGAACAATTGCGGGCATTGCGACGTACTTAATAAAAACTAGATACAAATTAGTCTTTTTAAACTTTAAATACTTACCTATTTTGCAACTATTTTCAGTGAAACGGTAAAACTTTTTTTGCCCTGCCCAATTTACAATCAACATTGAACCCAATAGTACAGTTTTTGCTTGGAAAAACAATTTTCAGAAGGAGCATTTTTTCCAGCTTCCAGAGTTGACTTGTCGAGATAATTATGGAATAATAAAATTATTCAGTTCATTCGAAACGCCTCATTGTGCCAATGTTTCGTTGTCGATATCGCAGCCAATAACCAGCTGAATTTGTTTACATTGCTCTATTATCAAGACGATATGCTAGTTATCTAGACGATTGTATATGCACCATACCTACATCTCAATTGAATGAAAAGGTCGATTTTTACGTAAAGATTAGCTGTAGACGACTATTTGCTACGATCGGTTTCGGCGACGAAGTGGAGAACGAGCTCGTAATCTGCACGTCCTATGCTTATTATAGAAGTTAGTTGACAATTGTTATGATTCACAGTGAAGTAGCGACATCAGGTATCATTCCCCCAGGATATATATCTAAGCTCTAAAAGCCGCACAGATATTTCTACATGTGCATGTTTATATATGCTTCCTGTTTACGTTGATATTATCGGTATAAAAATAGTAACGCGGTTCAAGACGAGCAATGGTAAGCAGATAAACGTAGCATTACAGCTTTGACAAAGCAATAGTACGACGCTGCTATAGCTATCCCAGGCGCATCGGAGCCATCTCTGTAACTTGCGACGATTTCTAGTTTTAACTTTGTTACTCCTCCAGCCGTCAATGTAATTGCATAACAATCCAAATACCGGCACAACAGTCCGCCGGCACACGTTTCCAACCCCCAGTTATCGTTTCATCGATGATATCGTTACGCCTCTGTTGATTCCCTTGCCGCTTCAGTCCTTCAATAGATCAGTTTGGGGGATTTTTGCCTACCCATTTTGTGTAGATATGCTACTATCACCTGCAACGTTTTAAAGTTGAAACAATATCGTCGCTTTTGTGACGGAATATCGTCGGAGTCGTCAACAACGAACGTGGAGGAAGCCGCATCAGAAAGGGCTTCAAAAAAGCAAGAATACGACGAGGGCCAGAGAGAGAAAAGAATGAGATGGTATCGAACTGTACATTGATATAGGAAAAGCGGGCCAAAGCGGAAAACCTATATATAGGTATAAGTGAATTGGCGTAGCTTTGTCGTTGTCTGGCAAAAACGTACACTTCACAGCCATTCGCTTTAAATGAATATAGCTGTAGACGCGTATTTGTTTATACAATTAAACTGTAATATTACGTTTGATCTATCACAGCTCAACTTATCCGGCGGTACGTCCTCATCTCGCAGACAGTGAGTTTAAGCGTCCAGTGAATTCAAGGTCACGCTGGCGTATCCAGACATCCTTGTAATCTTACCTTGCACATATCAAACAGGTTTTCTGTGTTGCCAAAGCCGATTCGCGGGTCGGACGACTTCTGGCCTTCGACGCGACCGAGAACTGAAAATAATTGTGCGAGCCCGCGCCTTGCACAACAAAGACCTGACCCACATCCTGTTGACGTAGTAGCAGTCCTTATGATCTCAGCTGTTCGCTTTGTCCCATAGAATCCATACTCACCTTTTCCACTGATGGATTACAGACCCGTTGCCATTAAAGTAATTCCGCGGTCTTTTCCTATGAGCTAGCACACGTCGCAACCGTGCATATACGTGCTCTAGCCCAAATCCCGTTATGCAGAAAATACTATGCCATCAGATGACGAACAGTTTTCCGTGCACCTAGACGACTTCAGCGATCTCGGTTGCCAGCAGCTTAATACCGAAGCTATAGAGGATGCCTTGCTTAAGTAAGAAACTGTCTACTTGCTAACTTTTTCGTAATATAGCCATCACTGCTGTTCATCGGTGGTTCGCCAATAATCGCGTCGCCAAATCGACATCGTTATAAAGGTTCAAAATGGTTAAGCCAATGTGCTGGATTGATGTCGGAGATACGGTCTTGTCTGACGGCGTTCACATAATGCGAGAGTGCCCCTACCAGCAAATGGCATGTTCCCCAGGAAGATAGTCTCAAACTACCCGAACCTTCTCCGCATATGAAGTCAGTAAGAAAATTAGCAGGAAAGGCTGATCTCACCATTCTTTGAATCTTGCTCAGGAAGCTCTAAATTAAGTTTCTCTAGCAGGGATCGTTTGGCACTTTCCAACTTGCTGAACTTCTCACAACAGCAACTAAAAGATTTTTCGGTAAATCTGCTTCCTCGGAAAAAGCATCCGTATAGTTTTATCTTAAAGCTTTTCTACGGCTCCTTTGCGCCGATCTTCAAATCCGGCCGGTTCGGCGTAAAAAAACTCTACGCGCGGATGGCCATTTCCGTCTCTCTGAGAGCTGCTCGTGCTCCTTAGCCAATGGCTTGAGCTTCCTCGCATCGAACACCTCTGGGGATGACTTCCGATCAGCGGGTCGTTTAAGCAACTTTTTCACGACTTTGGCCATACCCAATAAATTATATACACATATGAAGATTAATATAGACAATGATGCGCACACTTATTTCGGTGCATCCTAAATGTAAGCTTACTTTTCTCCTGGGTAAACCGATGCCTTTAGCAACGACCATGAACATCGTTGCGTCAGCGCGAGGGCCTATTGACGTGGGCCACGAAGGCGCGCGGAATATACATGCATGTTTTTTTTAGTCGGATGTCAATTGCGCGAACAAATTGACAGGTTGTGTTAATTTTTTATTATTATTTTGTCCCTGCCGTGTTGAAGTACCAATGATACGCTGTACCCTTATACGCCTTTGTTTGGACACACTGCGACATATTCTTCATTACTTATCAAGTCATTATTACTATGTTTATTTATTAAGCAAGCAATATATGCATATAAGACTATTCCAACTTGGGGCGAAAGACTGATGCTTTTCATCAATCCTTAGGAGCTTGACAATAAAAAAAGTGGCCATCGAATCCTTAACGGTCATATTCATAGATGACTATATAATTTTCAGTGTAGTAATTCTACAGAAACATGCATTGAGATAAAGATCGCGCCCTGTCCAACCATAATTCTCAGAGAATTCCTACTTGAAATGTCGATATTTTTTCTTCACTAATACGCGTTGCTGGATAAAGAAGTTTGAGTGGGTAATAATGATTTTTTCGAGTGGAATATCACCGTGGCCCTGAAAATGCAAAGTTTAACGCTAAAGTGGTAAAAAAAAATGCCAGTCTCTCATAAGGTTACTAGAGAAACTTCAGATAAAGCCACCCCTCCTAGATCTCTTTGTCGGGGTATATCCTTGATGCTATACCGAAGTGATAATTCTCAGGACTCGGTCACACGGAGAAAAGAGCTAAGAGCGCTAAAAAAAAAAAAGCAGAATAGTCGTTTTTTAATGTACATATTAACAATAGCCGCTAATCTTTCAATTAAATTTGGTCTAACTTTTGTGAAGTAGGTTTCGTTTGAACAGGTCATTGTTCCTGAACACTCTGCCAGATTGTCGCAAGCAGACAGCGACAGAATAAAGTTTATTGACAAATCTACAAAAGCCAAACTAACAGAAGATTGCAATTGGCCTAAACGAAGTCGCGCGTTACAATAACTGCAAACATATTGCCTGCTGTTTCGACAAGTCAGACCTAAAAAGCCATAGATTTAGTACGTTTTCTACAAGAACAGTGTAGAGACCGGACGTCATCCCTTATTAACAGTTATTGTAACTACAAATACATCAACTTCGTAGAGGGGGTAAAGTATACGAACGTAGCCGTTACAATCTTTTTAGTGTTACCTAGCGCCTAAAATGCTCACTTTTTAGCCAGATCATTGCAATATGTTGCATCCAAAGCTCCGATTGTAGCATATTAGGTTAGGAGTACAACAACTGATAAGATAAAGTAATCTAATATTGTTTATTCAAGTAATAAAGCCATTGATCAGATCAATTAGCCAAGATTACGCCACTTGTTCCTACTGTTGGCTGGGGTCCAATACTAACTTCGAGCTCCGCAAAGCATGTATACACGACACATGTTATTAAGCTAAGAGTATCTAGGTTTAATATATATGTAGACGAGATTAGAAAAGTTCGATCTCCGATAGACCCTTAAAAATTAATAAAAAGAAAATCATTTATGCTAGTACGCATATTTGTGACAACACATTTTTCTTTCTAAATATAATTTCTTACATGATTCCAAAAGTCATACTGTATTCTAGCGGTTGTTCTCATTGAACTCGACAAATTGTGGCAGTCCTTGTCCTGGACATAGGCTTGTTGTTATCCAACAACGTATCAACATAATCAACCTACAAGAAACGTTTTCCTGACAACGAATGATCTTAGTTTACTAAATTTGTATAAGGGTATACGATATTGCCACTTAGTCACCAAATAACATGATCTAGCATAACAGACATACATAACGGCACGTGTAAACGGCCAGCCAACAATTAGAAAGGAGGAAGAAAGTCTAAAAAAAGACACTTGCAGAAATGGCGCTGCAGAAGAACACCCACCCCGAATTGCTATAGGAGACGAAAAAAGGAAATTACCGAAAAGAAAATGATTGTGGTAAATGTTTTCGGCATCATCGTTGCTCATTCTTCCAACAGCCAATTGCACTTCCACCAGCATCCCGTCCATCAGCGTTCGTCAAGAGACAACGATCCCTTCGGCACTCATTGAGATAGCGAGTGCCTCTTCCTTACTAGCAGCTATTCTATAATACAGTCATTCGACCAACTGCTATTCAGCTATGGTATTACTACTACTACCCCTTATCATGTTTTCATTGTCTCGATCGTCGACATCGACGGCGGGAACAACGACTATCTCGGCTGCGTTCCTTCCACCATAGGAAAAACAATCATATTGATCTAATGGCAAATCGCATGTTCGTGTTCGTTTCTTCAGAGATGCACTACCGTAATGACAATGTGCGTAAACGTCCCTGGTCTTTTCTGTTTCTTCTGGTGTTGAAGTTAGCAGTGGCGACGAGGTGAGTTAGTCACAGAATCGGGGGGTACAAGCATCAGGACACACAGCTATCACTGCGGGTAACCAAAAGCGGCACAGAATGGAAAAGTTAGGCCGGGGTTAGGGGTAAAACCCAAAAAAACATTAGAAAAAAGGAGGAGCAAAAGAAAAAATAAATTCCTCACGTTGCAGAGAAGGTAGGAGGAAAACGAAACAACAAATGCCCTCATCGTATTGACGAAATCGCCATGTACCGGGTCAACATTTGAACAGACAGGGAGTTCGATGTTGAGGGAAACACTCAAACGTAGCTTTCAACCAGCATTTACGTCGCTTTCCTATCGTACAATATACATATGACAAGCATATGGCGAATTGTGAAGTAAGTTTAATGTGAAAGTATTAAAAGTACCCAGTTCTATATATATACGTATGCATACTGCTGTGTACTAGAACGTATATAGATATTTGTGTGGGTGTGTGTGTAGAGCACGGTTGACGGCTCTGATACAAAAAAAAGTGGCGAGAAACTAGACCATACATCTTTACTCCAATTCGGGTGACGTTATTTTGCTTGTTTGTTATAGAATAAAGTTAAAAATCCTATATTTAGAAACACGTGCAAAAGGAACTCGGCAATTTAACTCTCGGCTCCATATTCCATTAGCGTTAGGAAAAACACTGACGTATATATAATAACATCTAAAACATCCACGCTAGGGTGATATGAACGTGTTACTGTTACTAATATTAAGACAGATGCTTATTATAGCTAAAAGCAATTCTCAGAAGAGTCAAAAAATTTTTCGTTAAAAAGGGCTTCGCCCACACATAACTTTCACCCGTATCTATAGCCTCGTTAATGAGTTATGCATAAATTTGCTACACTCAATTATCACTGATCAACAGCAATATTTGTTAAATCCATCGAATAGCAATCATAAGATGGCCGTATCACTTCAGGGCCACGCCGATTTCATTGAAGTAATCGACGACCGCAGCGAGGTAACCGTCGATAGATCACGCAGTAACCCGGACGCACGCGAGAAAATCACTCATCGATGCCGACGCTCGTCGCTCAGCGTCGCGTCTGCCACTCTATTTCCGACCAAAGTTATATTGCATCAAATGAAATCCACTATCTTATTATCGTACACTGATATTCGTTGCCAGCGATAAGAACATAGCCGTAGATCGACGCTGTCAAACGCTAGGCGCGTCTCCTATAGATCGCAATGTATCATTTTGTGTGCTAGTGTTTTTACGACACTTCCGATAATTTCCAATTGCTAAATTGAAAAAAAAAACACGCCGAGAATCGTCTCCATTCATATTCACTGGCTAATACTATATGTCCACAGTTAACGGGGATGACATAGGCATAGATATATATCCGGCCATTTCCGCCTGCTTTCACTCGCGTGCTTCCGATGACGAACTCTGCTTGACAAACAAGAATCTATTTATATCCCTGTGAAAGCACTTAGCTACTATTATTACGCGATACTCAAACAGTGAGCGAGCATCATGTAAACATCTAGTCGCTTGTCCCAGCTTTTCTACTCTTAATTAATGAGAAAACTATTTCGCCAAAGATATTTCCTTCGGCGCTAGCCAAGTGGCAAGGAGTAACAGTTGAGTTCATTGTGCCTATCACCCTTGCCTTACTGCCACTGTTGTGTGTATTTGTCAGCCGGCTGGTTTGTGTGGACCTGTCAACGTGTACATTTTTTCTTTTTCGTCTTGTTGTTATTGTTGCTAGTGTCGTGATCGTCGATAACAATAACAAAAACAGTAAAGATTCTGCGCCAACATCGTCGCTGCTGGCGCTTTCGGGTGACAGTACACTGGATATGGCGGGAGTCACAGGTCGCACCGTTAAAAGCAGCAGGCCGAAGGATAATTGCCACCGCCCATAATGTTTACGTGGGCTGAGTCGTGCACTATCGTCACTGTTACCTGCAACAGCTACCGGGATCAGCATCCTCGCCATCGCAAACAATTTAACTAACACCGTCGCTTCTATATTACGGCTGGTAATGTTCCTGTTGTTGTTGTTGTTGTTGTTACGTAATTTCCCCGTGACCGTTCCCCCCTTATCCATCGCTTGTGATTAAATCGTTACGTCGCTGCTACCGTTATTATACAATTGCTAAATGCTTGTCTATAAGTCGTCACAAATAAAGATGATGCCACACCGTGACGCGGCGTACACATTGACGACAGCAGCTCAATGATTTCGCTCTTCGTCCAAGAAGCATTTGTATACAACAAGAGAACTGTGAGCAGATCGTTTAGTATATGATAGGTGGCGTCACAATAACCGCTATCACCGATGATTGTAGACCATCAAAAGGGCGAAGGTACGTTCCCTCCCCCCTAGTTTGCTCCTTTTCCAAGCTTCATTCCTCCTTTGCAGGCCTTTGCGCCGCTAACAGCAGGAAAGATAAGATATAGCGGTATATATTAGCTGAGTAAAACGAATGTAGGTAAATAGTAAACGCAGGTTATAATAAAAAAAAAGAAATATATATATATATATGTATGTATGTATGCATTTCTCAGTTTGATGGAGTCATGCGACTTCGCTACGGTCACTGTTGGCCAGGCTTCGACGATCGGAGACGATGACCGGTCATCGTATAACAATAGGTGCCCGTTACACCGCTGCGGCCTTCATACGCAGCATCCAGTCATCGCGGTACCCTTGTTAAAAGACGTTCCGCTGTTGCGGTGAAAATAATATCACACGTTGGTTGTTGAACTAATTGTTCATGTGACATCAGATGCTGAATAAAGATACGTAAAAAAATGTAACGCGTACGGCCCAGTAGCCGTATGCTTATCGCTATGGCTGTGTAGGGAAAGCAGACGAAGCTTAGACGGGCCATGCCTGTAAAACGTGCAGGACGAGATCGTTCCGGTTGCATGAACGTGGACGAAAGCTGGGCAGCAAGGGCCGAAGGCACGATAGTAGATCATTTGTCTCTCGTCGCTCGTCATTTCTTGCAGACAAGTAATTTTTTATAAGGTAGATGGTTAAGTATAAACTAATTAGATCCTGAGTGGTACTTAAATATACGATTTTCCGATAAGCTTTTTCTGATTGATATGATTAATTCCATTTTGGAGCTAATCTAAACAGCTGGTGCAAGTTTCCGCGGCAACATCGAAGTTCTTGTGGAAAGCACTTCACGGAAGTTACATACCGTTGCCGATCCTCGACGGCTGACGGCAATAGTATCTTTGTAGATTTAAAATCCACGCATGTAAAAAATATCTCTCCATGTTTTACGAAGACAAATACATATAAGATTATTTATTTAACTACGAGACGTTTTAAAAAACAAATACTTTTGTGTCCGTTTCAGGAATTGCATAACTAGGTAATAGCTTGAAAGCTGCGACTTTTCGTAGATTTGTTTTCCAATATTTTTGCCCGCTATCTTCTGTTTGGCGGGTATCTTCTACATAACAATTCCAAGACGCTTTTAATTATAACGGGATTGCGCTTGATTGTAATCTAGTAGCATTACTTAACTTCATAAACAATTCGTAGACCAACCGCGGACCTCGAACACAAAATGGGGAACAGGGAAACTGTTCCCCATTTCAACTGCCACCTCCCAGTGGAACAGAATGGTGCACACATAATATTACGCCTAAAGGAAATAATGACGCTAATCGTTATGAGAATGTTTTTAATGAACGTGCTACCTAACTTTGAAAGTACACAACGGTATATAACTAGCTCTATTTACCATTTGGCCTATGCTATGTATTAATACGCTTTGCGGTTAGCCTTATGTTTTGCCGGCTTCCCATTTCACATAAGTGTACACTAATATAGTGTCTATCTGAATGATGGGTCGACGCTGGGCCGTTATCTCCGCAGTTTACTACTACCGATTTTCAGTGTTACGTAATACGTAGTGATCCGCCCTGTGACAGTTGCCATCATTTGTTCGTATAGTTTTCCTGTGAATAGCAGGGATGTCATGCTATTCATAGAAACGCCATCGTAATCGCTATGTGTAGTGGAATACGATCGCTGATGTCAGTGCGATGCTGAAGTCGCCGTCTTGGTGGTCTTCAGTATCGGCAATTCTGCGACTTAGATGAATAATGTTTAGAAATTTGTCATTAGTAATTGCACTTTTTTCGTTTTCATCTGTCGTAAATAACGTGGGACATATTTGGTGCGTATTGTTGTCTAATAATGTGTTAGCTTTCTACGTAACACAGTCCGTTGATTCGTATTTGTGGTTGTTCCTAGCGACGGACGCAAAGGGTCATCTCTCATCCCCTTTCGTCGCCGGTGCCTCATCCCTATCTCATCTAATCCCATCTAAACGACACAAATCGGGATTATGTGCAGCATCATTCGATGTCGTTGACATGTTACTCTAGTAACGTGATTTCCCTGGTCGCTGTCGCCGCCGCTGCTGCCGTTGTTTTCGAAACTACGCGCGTATACGAAATGAACGTAAGCAGCAACCGAAAGATGGAGCTCTGAAAGAAGATGTAGTTAAGATGTGGGAAGTACGAAACTCAGCTAGGGATGCCCATACGCCTTTCGAAGAATCTTCGAAAAAAAGGTCGACGACATCAGAGTGTCCCAGAACGTGCTCAGCCACGTCGGCAGACATCACCACACATGCAAGCGTGAACGGGTCTCCTGGTAACACGGATTTGCGTCGCGCTAACAACACCAATAAACGCATTTGCGCGTCTGTTTAACGGTCCGTCTGACGAAGGACCGTGACATGCAACGGTGGGATATCCGCTAAATGACTATGGCGTTCTTGCAGATAAACCGACGCAACAATGTCGATAAGAAGTTATGGAAAGTATGTACACACCCGCGACGAGTAACTACAGGACGAGGACAGCAGTAATGAAAAACCACTCATGCCAACACTAATTCCTTCCCTATTGAGACGCGGCGTATTCGAAGCGTAGCAGTTACTTTGAGTTCCAGTTTGATTTTCGCCGTCAGCGCTATTATCGCCATTGCCATTGATCGATGACGACAGCGGCGATTTTTTGTTAGAAGTTTTTGCACGGTACTGCACTCTTTTTCGTCAACGAAGTAAACCGCTAGTTATAAACAACACCAACGTTACAAGAAACGTCACCATCGTCATCACGATTTTGTTGCCTGTCATACGACGAGTAGTAAGCTTTGTTGTTGTTGTTGTTGTTTAGTGTGACCGTTGTGCAGGCTTAAGGTGAGCTACTGCAATGACATCTAATTGTGTACACAGGCAGACAGGTAAGTGGGTAATGAGCTGGGTCTACACAGAACTTATTTGTATTTAAATTGCGTGTTATAGGTTAATTATGCGACTTGTCAATGAAATGGAGTAAGAGTTGGGAATCGGCACTAATGCCAACAGCAGCAAAAACTGTGCTACGACAGTAATAATATATATATATATGTGTGTGTGTGTGTGTATGTGTCTGTGTTTGAGTGTGGATCGTATATGCTCATCATCGTCGTCGATGCTATATAACGGATGATGATTACGAAGATCAAGGTACATCTGTTGCCCCTTTTCATATCGTTGCCTAACAGGTCTCAATCTGACCGGTTACGGAGCATTTCAATTTGTAATAACGTTACAATGGGCAAATAGAAACCAATTTGACACAGTAGAACGATTGTAATAATCATAGTCGCTATCATTATGATCATCGCCTCCTGCCGCGCACCCCCAACCCAATGTAAATAACAAACCAAGAGAAGCCAAAATGATCAGCCGCCTGTAAACGTTGCCCCAACGAATGGAGGAAGTTGCAAAAATGGCCAAATACGTACCGGCTTGTGTTTCTTAAAATCCATACAAATACGGATTTTATACCGCAACTGACATTTATTTAACTGAACAAGCAGCAAAACGAACATGCATTTTGTTATCTAGTACATAGAACTTAACAATAGCATGTATAATAGTCGAAAACAAAAGTGTTTGCCGAATAAGGCAATGTTGTTATACGAACGAGCCTCACAGTTGGCTTACGTCTATCTTTCTACGACGCTAGTTAAATCCATACTTTGTTGTACGAGCAACAGTTATATACTAATATAGTGGAAAACACTTAACTTTTCATGCACTGGCACAAGTGTATTTTTAGTGTTGATACTGTTCATGGATACAGAGAACTTACACCGTAAGTTTTGTTAGCGTAGTTCGATGTTCCAATTATGTAAGGAAGTTAATTTTTCAATTGAAAATACGCTTTCCCTTTTAGCTCATTTTAACTGTGTAGCCGAATCGTGACGCAATAGCTGAATTTGAAAAACAAACGCAGCATTTCTCAAGGTTGCCATAAGTTGAATTACTGAAGTTACGAATCTAATCGAGCTTATAAGCTAACGTGTGACAACTTTTTTCTTTTTGACCGAGGCTGACGCAAACCAGAAAACATAATCTGGTCTTACTTTCTGTATAATACTTCGAAGCAGGAGAGAGAATATTTTTTCCAAAGTATCTTCTTCTCTAACTTGAAAATGTTGCGCATAGAGCGCCCAGCAAAGAAAACAGGATTCTATTGTGGAAATATTCCTGCTCATGTCAAATTAAGTTTCTGCGCCCCAACGTGGAACAAGGAAAAGGAACTACGTAGGCAATAAGTGATGTGATAATGTATATAGGGATTTTACGAATCTGCGTAAATGTACACAGATCCGAAAGTCCGAAAATCCGGAAGAATCCGAAAAGTTACGCAGAGAACAAGATTGCTTGAATCCAGTGAATAACGTTTGGTCTTTTGATTTTGTTGAAGTATTTTTGAATTCGGTATTTCGCTTTGTTTTTTAAATTCAGTCGTAACGCTTAGTATTTGGTGGCTACAGTCACAGCGGGGCAGCGCTGAAAAAGCCAGCGGGCCCTGTAATAAAATAATATATTTGCTTATAGGTACGATTCGTTGTAGTGGATACTACTTGTCACGATTACATTTCATAGCAGTCTGACCTGTGATAGCGCACTAATGTAAAACCCGCACTTTTCTAGGACATATTGTGCTTTCTTGCATCAGCGAGGCCTGAAAGGCTTATTTCAGGGAAAGCGTCACAAAGCTATTTCAAAGAACACAGTTTCATATAGTACTGTATAAAAATTTTCAAAATGTAGCCTGACATTGGAATATGGTTCAATGGAGGTAACTGTTACATTAGCAGCTCTTTTCAACCATTTCGATCATTTGATGAATGAGGGACACTGGGTAAATGTTCAAATGAATTGGACCAGTTTACTAGGATAGCAAACTAACGGTTACATAAAACACAAGCTTTAGTGTGAAGTAAGTAGGTAATAGGCTATTGTGACCGGTCTCAGTGCTCCTGCAATTAGTCACGTCACCGCCCTTGTTGACGCTGACGTATACATTCTATCCAAGTTTATTTACTGCTGCTACATGAGGAGCAGGAAGCTGGGTTAAAATAATTAAAGCATATGATACGGTTCAGGCCCAATGCCGACTATAATTCCTGTCCGTTTTTATTCGCTGGCTAACTACTTGATTCTGACTTTCGTGCAGCAGGCGCAGCAACATAATGTGTTACTTAGCTGACTCTGCTCCGTGATGGACCAATGGGGAAGGTGATTATTGACAGACGTCTGCATCGTCTTACTACAGACGGTGTTTGTTGGGTATTCATCGTACGAGCCGCCGGAACAACAACAACAGCAACGGTAACAGGTATCGCATACCGACGCGTCGACAGCCATCGTGGGATGAGATTCCGTGCCATACGTGCTTGCTTCGCACGTGGGAAGTTCACCAATAGCTACCGCGAAGCGAGACTACGCCAAACGAGGCTTTGGATGCAACCGAAATATTGTTTGGCTGGGTTACTGCAGCTCTAGGAGTGGTCTTCTGCTTTGGGGGATGCTTTTCTGCTACGGTAGCCCAAGAAGGCTGTCGCCGTTCCCTCTTACTGTAGCAGCAGAAAGATCTAATCTAGCAGTCATAGTAACGCATCTATTCATGTAGTTGGTCCGCAAACCCAACGCAGCTTCGATTGTTGCCAAATTCGTCGTTGTTAAGCTTCTATCATGCCTAACTTCAGGACGCTATCGATGCATTGCAGCTGTGCCGATCACTAGGCTGACACCGTCGTCGCTAGATTGTCTACGCACAGCACAAGAAGGGACGTGGTTTCCAACGGAAACGGCCAACAGTGTATTCGGTGCCGAGAGCCTGACGCGGCATTCCTAGTGACAAGTAGATCAAAAGAATATGTATGTACATTTTTGTAATACATATGTGTGTTTGTAATCCATGCGAGATATTCCGATGACAGCTAGAGGTTTGTTGATCATGTGCTATCGAATGGCAACTCCTATCAAGACGCAAGAGTCATACGGACTACGTAATGAAGTCAAAGGCATCATACGAATGGCATACAAAGTACGCATACAAATAAGCAGATCAAATAGAAAAAGTAGAGACGGTAGAGCCAGAGGATCGTTCGTAGACAACAAAAAAAACATATAAACTAAAACGTACAGTATTTACATGCCCACGAAAGACCTAGTCACATACACAAACACATGTGCACCTTCGTAGGAACGCACACCTCTCAAAATACGCTACGAATTGTATGTCTTCGTTTTTTTGTAGACGTTAGTAAAGCCTTCACCTTTGATGATTAGGCTCGTCCCGGTAGCCTTTCCCGGACCACCTAAAACAATAACAGCAGGACCAAGCACAAAATCAATTCGATGAAGGCTTCAGCTCATTGTTGATAGTGGTGTATGTGGAGCTATGAGCGTAGCTGGTATATTTAACGGATTACATTTTGCGCCGTCGGCATTCATTTCTTCTCTACACGCTGATGTGCGGAAAATGTGCGTGGGATTCATGAATATATATATATATAAATTTGTGAAGTGCATTTCCGCTTCTTCTATATATACTTCTTTCTGGATAAATCACAAAGGCGAACAGGGCAACAACGTAAATTGATAGCAACAGCTCAGGACGATTAGGACCTGCAAGTAGCCGTCTCGCTTCGTTTCAGACCGATTACAGGAGACAGAACAATATTCTTGCGCTGTCCGGAACAAAAAGGATCAGGAGAAGGAAAAGCTGTTCTTCTAAGAGCTGGTGAATTGCTAATGTCTGCAACTGAGTGAAGTAGCCCGTATAGCTGACGATACAAACTATAGATAAAGGTGCCACAAATTGATGCAACCATAATTCTAAATAACCTATGGCCGGCTTATGGTAGGGATGAATAGGGGCAAAGCTGCGCACCCCTTACGCAAGGTGGCAATCGATATTGTCTTCGGCTAAAAACGGAGGTAGCAGATCCCGAAGGCATATTATCATCACTTACGAAAACAAGATATCACAATATATGAGCATAGTGTCATCAGTTATACCTGTATAGCTGTAAGCAACTCAGCTTGATCATTTAACACGTATTTAGACCATGTACATAAGGATAATGTATACCAATTTGTAATCGTTGATTGCCAAGGGACGTACAAAGGCAATCATTTTCAAGAGGCAGCCCCATTGCGACCTGAAGCATAAGGCTACGGAACATTCATAAACCCAGCATTTAGCAAAGAATTTTACCAAGGACCATGTTCAAGGCGATCTTAAATAAATGTATTAACTTCCGGAAGGAGATACACTATTGCTTCTGGTCTTCTAACGTAAGTTTCGAGACAACTCCTGAGGTCCGCTGGACACGCCATAGTAAAGCATTTTGTTGTTGTCATTAGTCATCGCATTGATTACAAGTTGTCTTCGGCCATTTGTTTAAGAACTCTAATTAACTGGAGGTAAGTTAGCGTTAGTGCTGTTCGGATACTCGTCGTCTGCAGGCTTACAACTAAACGGGATACGAAGACATGAGTTTTCAACTCGCGCTATAAATGAATATAAATCATCTAATAGGATTTTAAATTGTACAAAAAATATATCTATGTGCTAAGGATTTTTTCCAAATGCTTATTTAGGACATTGACCTATTTTTCGGATTAGGCGTCACTGCACTGCTAAAAGTATGGTAAGAGTGCGCAATATTTGATAAGAAAAAAATACATAGAACTCTTTAAAAAAGTATTATTCGTAAGGACAGGTTTTTAAACTGCGAAATTGTGACCATCTGTTTTTAGCAAAGCGGTGTAAACAATATCTGGTCTGATGGCTTGAATTAAAGACTCGGAATTGCCATAACATCGTTGCTTTAAGTGATTATATTGCGCGTCTTCTAAACAGCTTCAGTGTTCACGCCCTAGATTAAAATTGGTATAATAAGAAATTATTTGTAATTATTTATTTTTGCATATTGTGCTCTATCTTGAAATACGTGAGATCCATTCTTTCTTTTTGTCAGTGGCTTATCGATGGCTTCCTCACGTGGGAAATCGACAACTATCGCAGTACCTTTCCGGGCCTGTTCTTGGGCCTCCACTACAATGGCCAGCATCATTGTTCTCCTCCAAACTCGAATTTGGTGCCACGTGCTGTTCAAGTTATCGATATCAAACAAAATTCTTCTTATCTTGAATAAAATGTTTACACCTTTATACAGTAACGGATATGTAATCCAAAGAAGGCTCCATCAAGCAAGAAAAGACGACGGAAAATACCGTTGTTACAGAAGCTTGCCTGTTTGTGTTTTAGTTGGACAACAGAAGCAAGCTAACTGTTGTCCGAGTGCGCTACCCTTCAGCTCCTACGAAGCGTTCATATTGTATCAACATATTGTGTTAAAGAATAGAAGAATAAGACGCTTCCTCACCGTTTGTCTGTGACTCTTGTTCGGTGCCATGAAAAGATAGGAGGAAAAAAACTATTAATAGATCCGTTTGGTGCCTGGAGCGGCAGCAGCAGGAACAGTAGCATCTTCTGATTCGGTTGTGTTTGTGTTGAAAACTTGGCAAAAGCGCTTAAAAAGAATGAACTATTAACGGAAAGCTAACTTACCGAACCGTACAGAGCAGGCGATATCTACGATTCACAGTTGCTCACTAAACTATCGACTTAGTACCTTACATGTAACACCATGTATTTTGAGTGCTCAGGGATCAATCGATGCGGATATCTCACTATATTTCTACTTGTGCTTCAATCCAAATATTTGTAAAAATGTTTTGACATTGTTAGACCGCGCGTTTAAGTATATCTATTGCATTTGTTTGTTGCCACATTGTATTTGTTTATACTTTCACTGAATAAAACTACTCTATATCAAATTATTCCAGTCAGTATATATTTGTGCGCTCTGTATTACGTTGTATAGATCACACCACATACGTACTTATATAGCTTGTTTTTTATATTACTAAATCTAGCTTGATAAGTGGCACATTTGGGTCATCTGGATCTAGTTTGTCGTGCCCATTAGCTTTTCTGCAATTGACGATAAAAATTGGCTCCAAATAAAAACAACAAAACAATCGTCAAACATTATGTGACCAAAACGACCCAAGGTCTTACATAAGCTCCGCCATATGGGCCCTAGGCAACTATACTTTTAAAAATTCAACTTAGAGGTATAAGTCGCTCTACTGCAGCTTCTGACCCGCCCGCCTCCGTTCGTTTTGTAATCAGATGTAAAAGCCCGCGCTCAGGAGGATATTTCGCCCATATTTGTGTAGTCTCAAAAACAATATACGATAACCTAGCGGTTATCTTGTCGAAGCTAATTCGAAGTTGGAATCTGGTCACGTTTAAGAAGTTTTCGCTCCTTGGACATTTTAAACGTGCGTTCTATATATACCTATTGTGTCCGAGCCCGCCAGTGTAGCTATACACTAAACTATTAGCTGAAAATCTTGTAAAATTACGTACATGGAAGCAATAGGTAGGTTATTCATGGTTCCAAATACGTATTATCAATTAGTACTACAACACGTTACGAGAGCTTTGTGCGCACCCCTATCGTTACAATTGGGCCTTTAAGATCGCAGCCTGTTTCAGAGTCGAACAGACCGCAAGTCAAATAAATAAATCTGTTATTATTACTATTTTCATTTTAATTTAATGATTTACACTCGATTTGAAAAAATTTAACTTTAAATTACACTAGATTTAAAAATCTATATCAACAAACACATTTTTGTTGTTGGTCTAACGAGAATGACAGGCAGAGCTCGATCCAAACAACGTTGAGTATAGCTAAACGTTGACTGCTGTAGTTAACAGGATTGACATCCATGTTAATTAAAGCGTAAGAAATCGAGCTTATTTCTGACGAAAAAGATTATCCAAATAAGCATTTTGTTCTTCATTTTTACCGCCCGATACGCACCACTGTGTGTCTGCAGCGCGTTAATCGCTCGATCTGGTAAAAAATTAGGAACTGAGTTAGTTACCACCCCGTGTGCCTAAATTTAACCACTACATTTTTCCACCTGATCGCAGTTCGGAATAAATTTAACGGACAAGCGTAGCTAGCCCTATTATTGGCCAAACATTTAACAGTTCTCTTTACTTAAACGAATAAAGATACCGTGAAAGGTTGTCACCTGTAAAAAAAAACTAAAATCTCAGGTGGATTATTCGCTCGCTTACGAAAGCTCTTAAGATCGAGCACTTGCCTACCGTCGAATCCTGTACAAAACGCTTGTTGAGACAAATCGAAGATTTTATTCTGCCTGTGGTCACCTAGCAACTCAGCCTATTCTTGGGTTAAGTTGAATGACCACATAGGGCGGGTTGAAACAGATATCTGTATATATTTTAATTACACATTGAAGCCAAGAGATTGCTTCACCATCATACTTCTCCTCAAACCTTATTAATTCAAAATAAGTGCGACAGAAAAGAAATACGTCCACTTAACCTACTGGTTATAGCAGAACTTTCGGACTTGTTTTTCTTTAACAAGCTGCGAGTGGCGCTGCATGCTGGCAGGATCTCAGGACTCAGCTCAGCGCTACCTGTATTATAACAGTTCAAATTTAATCTCGGAGAAAAGGAAGGATAGTATATTTATTATGTGCATTACTACGCAGAATAATATGACAACGATCACACAGAAACCACAGCATAAACGTAATGTTGATTGTGACGCACGAAAGTACGAGGCGAGCCGAAACGCTTGTTCGGAATGTCTAGTTATGAATATGTTTTATGCTACAGCTTAACGGCCGTCGATTACCTCAACCTAAACCCGTCTCACCTTACTAGATATATACACTAGCAGCCTTCATCGGACTGAGGAATGTCTTTTAGGACGCTATAATGTTAATTGTCGATCAGACAGTCAGCGTGGTCTGCAGACTAATAGGCTTGCAATCGCAAATCGGGCATATACAGTATACAAACTAATGAGTGCACTCCCGTGGTGATGCTGACCGACGCACACAAAAAATGTTTCAATATAGCTTATCTATTTAAACATCTTGCAAATTTATATACGGTTGTGGAAATTACGAGTATACACACAGTCGTCAGTCTAAATGCAGTCACTCTTTGTAATTCAAATCTGCTTTTTCGTAGCTGACGTTGTTTTTCCATTAAAGCCGTAGCGGTCGAATTATCGGAGTAGCCATATATATTTATTATGCTCTTGTAACCTTGCGTCGGCTCTTGATAAAGGCCGCATGAGGGCGTAGGCTCGATGCACGTCGCAGACCGCACGAAAACATCACGAGTAGAACATGCCATTTATTGTATTATTTGTATAATGCCGGGTTGACTGTTTTGACTTTTGCTGCAGTTGATCGTTGACGTTATCTCGTTCTTTGAGTTTTTACCTTTCATCTGCCGCGTCTTTAGGTGTTGGGCTTCTTCTTCAGCTCTCGAAATAAGGCTGTTTTAACTGAAATGTTCACATTGACCTAGTAGGTACGGCTTATTCGTGTTGCCTATTAGTTTAGGTGTCACAATGTGTTCCTATTGATTTTTGTTCGTTATTATGAACAATAGTACTCACAGATGCGACGGCGACGGCGACGACGGGGCCGGTTCACGATGGTACGTCAGTCAACAACATTATAGCAGATTGAAAAAGCTTTACGCTTGTTTGACGTTGCCGTCGAATTTTTGCAAACGTCCGCGACGTCTTATACATGCGGTAGATGTGAAAGCGGTAAGAAGAAAATCATCTTACTTCCGAATTTCCCGAGTAAGTTATACATTGGATCTAGCTAACAAAAAACAATGGCTATGTGCGCAGTATTGGCCGATAAGAGTTAATTCCCAAACGTCCATCTTGCGTCAGTTGTTGACAAACACGCACGTTTGGTTGACTACAGTCGATTCTTTCGATTGCTAGTTCAACGTGCCAATCCGCTAGGTGATGACGACGCTAGCTTTTAGAAAAGAAAAATGCCGATTCTCCCTTGGATAGTTTTCGTCAATAAATTTAACTTTGGAATGGGCAGGCGGGCGACATACAGGATGTCATAACAAAATGGATTATAACTTTGGTTTGTGTTTACAACTAATTAATACTAATTAACAAAGGGATCCGCGTAAAACGTATAACTTTTCCTTTTACTGTAGATGTTCAAAGTTATAATCGTATTAGTCAATACATTGCTGATAATAATAGCCACCTGATTCACAAACTCAACTGCGACTTTAAGAACTTCTAACGGCGTTGACTTCATTTTTAGTGTTTTTTTAAAAAAAAAAAAAAAAAAAAAAAGCGGGCACAGTATTCTACAAGAACCTCTTCGTGCAACATCTTTGTTTAGGAGATTCTCCTCAAGATACGTTCGTGCATCGCAGTGATATAGTGCGTACGCTCCATCATGGCGAAAATAAGATTCGGCATCTTCATCAAAGTCTTCGCGAATGCAGATTCTTGCACTAGTATCGAGTAATTGGCCTTAGTCATTTTACTTTCGGTTTAATTAGGCTACAATAAAGGCATATTTTCAAGATACCCAATATAATAGATTATATTTTATGATGATACGAAGTCGGAAGTTTTCTGTGTTGGTAACAGTGCATGCTTTCTTGGTGATCCGTTATAATGTTATTATCTCAGTTTCGTTAAAAGATAGGCATAGCCATCTGTAACGCTTTTTGTTTCTTGTTCAACGTTGCACAATAGAGCGCTACGCAATTCGGTCTAGGTTTCACTCTCGCGTTTCTGGATACCTATACTTTCATTCCAGTTTTATAAGCGGAATTTGAACATGTGTAAATATAGGCCATCTGATTTAGAGATAGCAGAAAAGATGTATCAAGATAAGATAACAATCTCATTATCAAATGAGCTTTATAACAAGAAATAAAATTATATAAAATAGAAAAAAAAACCGTTTTAAAATTTCAGGAGTCTTGTTTACAGTACTACAGAGTCGCGCTCTATAGACCATCCGTGCGTTTCACACGTAAATTCGGTTAAAGGCGTAGTCCGGTTCGTACTATAAATTCAGTACTAATTTCTCCTCATATTAAAATCTATGCGTTACAACTATGCTTTCAAAGCAGTACGTATTCAAGTATCTGTAATGGGTAGTGTCGTCTAGCTTTGTGTATATGTTATAGATTTGTTTCTACTATCGGCTTGAATTTCGATGGGGGTACCGCTTGCTTAACAGCTGGGAACATATCTACATATTTAGTTCTAATCAAACGTCAACATTTTAATGAATGCATTTCAAATAGGACTCAGTTCCTGTATTATCGGCATTCTCCTTCTTCGTCGTCGTCTTGTTAATGTTTCTAACAACTAACAGGATGAAGCATGCAGATACACACCCCCATTTACAAACTCATATATACACATGATAGCGCATAGCTCAAGGGTAGTGCACCAACGGTATTAGCTTTGTAGCGATGCTACACGAAGCGAGATGCAACATAACGTAACGGAACTGGAAGAGAAGGGACTACAGCCACCAAAACGAAGGCGCGTCGGGATCAGGCATTTCAGCAGATATCTCCCAGTACCACAGTTATAGTAGCAGAAGCCGATTATGTCGACAATGATGATGTTCATGATGGTTGTGATGTTGTTGCTTTTTCAATAAATGCCGATGCTTGGCAAAGCCGTCGTCGCACACAAAAGTATAACTAGCAGCTAGTCGGACACACAGCCTTTAGCAATGGAAGCAGGAATAGCAGCAGAGATCGCTTCCTCCATTTGGGTGTCGTTTGCGAATCTTGGTCACCGCCCTTCCGCCACCCCTACAAATCCCCCTTTCGCGCCTCCGTTCCATCCTGTCTCGTACCCCACGTTCTGTTGTTGATCGCGACGATGGGGTCGAGAAGCGTTCGAGCCAATGAAGCAAGCGCGAATGACGGCGCACTGACTGAAAGATGCGCTTGTAACCAGCAACACCAACAGTGGAAGCACTGTTTCGACAGGTGATTTTCGTTTGCCAAGGGCTTTACTAACGAATAAAAGCAAAAAAAGCGCACGGGCCACCATCGACCGAATTAATTAACTGAGTGGCTCCACCATAGCTTCACACACGGGGCGGCCTCCCAACCACGGCTAATCGACGATTTCGTCGGCAAGCGACAGAAGAGGAAACGAAAAGAAGTTTGGTCGCAAACTGGCAACGCTTGACAAAAAAAAAAGCGAAGGCAAGAAAGGGGAAAACAAATAGAATCTGCCATTTAACGACAAAGTCCAATGAGCGATAAAAAGCAGCGACTGACTGATCAGGCTCGCCGTCCGGTTTTACTCTGTATCGAACACAAAATACTACTTTTTTGTTCTTTTTTTGTTCGTGAACGAGACATACTACATGAACTGTGAGTCCTCTCAAATACTAAAGTAATATAAGTACACGAATGGACTTAGAGATTTAAGGCGGAATGGTAACGAAAAAGAGGTATGCATACACAACACAGACACACTCGCGCAGACTCAGAAACACACACGCCCAAAAAGAGAGATAGGGCGGAGAACATACGATAGAACTGCACACGAACAGAATACGGTATGGAAATAGTAGGCTTATTCATCCTTTCAGATTCGTACGTTAACATTTTACCAATAATAGGGTACATTAAATAAGCTAGATGTAAACATTAGATTTCATACACGTACATTCATATGTGTGTTTGCCTGATGCTACTGTGACGTGCAGCATGTCACTGTGAGCGGTGCGACGACCACCAGTATCGTTATTTGACGTAACCCCAGCGAAATAAAGGATGCGAGAACATTGACAGATTCTGTCGAGAGCGACAAGCACTGTGAGCTGATCTATATCGACGCTCAAATGAAGATCGCTACTGCGTCAGAAGTCGCGGAACTATTGCGACACGCGGGGCGTTGACGTAAAACAACCACAGCATGTTGCTACTTCAGAGGCAGAAAGGAGCATCCCGTGCCACAATAATGCAGATTGCTTAGGCAGTGGTATCGACTAACAGGAGTTGTTCCCCTTACGTTCCCTGAAAGAAATATTTTGCCGGCGTAACAGCGTGCTCCGTACGTTGGTGTCTAAAGG
Source organism: Varroa jacobsoni (assembly GCF_002532875.2). Taxonomy (NCBI): domain Eukaryota; kingdom Metazoa; phylum Arthropoda; class Arachnida; order Mesostigmata; family Varroidae; genus Varroa; species Varroa jacobsoni. The sequence continues at coordinate 110,661 of NW_019213363.1, read as the reverse complement.
GGTGTCTGTATCCTATGAGGCCATCACTGTGCGGCGGCCGTACGTAATTGTGGCAGCTGCTGTTAACGTTTTAACTGCACCGTGGGCGGAAACTTGATCCAACAATTGATGTTCGGCCCTCTCTTTTTCTGCCCCGGAATCAGATCTGGATCATCTAAAAAGCGGTTAATGCTGGTCCACTACGATGCGGCACTATGTTAGCTCTGATATCGATAGTGAAGTGAGCTTCATTGACGAAGTGCCGGCCGCATGGAGGACGCTGGATCATAGAGCGGTGAGCAAGTGTAGTATGAACATACTATGTTAAACATATTAAACATAGACTTGCAACTACTTTATCGGAAGGCACGTAGCGACGTGTGGCGCCTCGGTTAATGCTCGGTGGTTTGCGCAGCCATGGCGATACTGCACGCGCAGCTGGTTGGCAATACACTATCAATGCCGAATACCCCACAAGCACCGATGAAAATCATAATGATGATGATGATGACGATGACAACGATTACGAGGCAGTTGGAAAGGAAAGCCCATTGAAGAACGATACCTTCTCCAATCGTTACTGTCGCCTGAAAAGGTCGCAGCAAATGTTGATGATCGTAGACTGGCCCCCAGCGGCAGCGGCGGCAACAGTATGATGCTATAAGCAGTGTTTGCATCAAGGCGACATTTGGCAAAAGTAGACAGCGATAGTTCGTGCAACGAAGGGGAACCGCTAACTACGACGCGCTGGGCTGTCAAGGAGCATATTAAGCAAAAAAAGGGGTAAACGCAGCTGGTACAGACAGAATGTGAGAGAGATAAGTTCCAGCTGAATCATTGTCGCACATTATAGTACAAAGACAATAAGAGGCAAATGCATTTACTCTCGTTAAGAAGAATACCAGGAAAAAGTTAACGTTTGCTTTCATTGCTGCAAACACGTGTTCGGAAAGCTTTTTTTTTTTTAAGTTAAGTTAAGTTAAGCATATGTAACATTGTTCCACAGGAAAAAAGAGGTCTCTTTTAGGGAGCTGCTAGCTCCGATCGCGACCAAGTAAATGACGAGGGATATCATAGAGTAGAATGGCTTTGTTACGTTGAAATGATTTTAGCGATTCACGATGGCGAAACGACAAGACGAACTAGCAAGCTGCCTAATAGTTGTAGAAATAGTGTAGAACCGCTTTTCGATTTAGCATTCAATTCACACTGCGTTACAATGAAATTGACGCATGTTAGATAGCGGGACCGTTCAGTAGTACAATTACTTCTAGCAAAAAAAAATCTGCAGCCCATTTGTTTATTGTCCAACTCATCATCTAGTAACTTTTTTGGGATATATAACATCGTGGAGAATATTATACAAACTCCAAGATAAACCGTTCAGAATGAATAGGGATGCAGTTAATGATTCTGGTTTACCAGTCGTATCTGTGAAGAAAACAAGAAAGAAAACTAGCTGGTTAGTTAAAGTGTTTTACTTACGCTGATATAAAACACCCATAAAAAGGGCGTTCTTAATCTAACTATCATTCTATTTGATTTTTTTGTTTGTCTTAATCAGTGTTTTCGTTATAGCAGCAGTAAGCCATTCGTTGTGTTGAAGCTTCATTGGACAATTGAACTCGAACATTGATTGCCGTGTGTGTACACTCTTTATAAGGTCATCTAGTGAATTCAAATCTGGACTGCAAGATGGCCATAAATAATTTTTCCAGGACGTGCTCATAGACTTGGCCAACTCTGCCAACTGCGTTAGTCCGCTGTAGTTACTTCAAAAGTTTCAGAACATTCTCTTCTTTTTTCTTCCCTTTATTTTACCCTTCTGAGAGAAACTCTACCGGCATGATGTCTACTTTACTAGAAACGGAACGCTCAAAGCGTAAACACTGATTTGAATTTTTTTTACCGTTAATGAGAACTTCTTCCGGATCACGAAACAGCTAAAAGTCGTTGTTGCATTGCTTTGCTTTGCTTTGTGCATCTGAGATACTTCGTAGCTGAACAATCAAAAATAGTTCATTGTTCCACGTTTAAAAGAGCTAAAAATCAACGAGCACCGCTTGAAGCTTTTGGCTTTACTAAACCCAAGGAACTTCTGCCTGATTTTGATGGCACGAGACACTTAAAGTCTCCGTGAACAAATCAAGCCCTTACATCACACGGCACGTTGAATTGTGTTGTCAAGAAGCGTGCCGTGACACCGAAGTACACGGATAAACGCATTTCTCCATTTGCGAGTTTTCTGTCATGTTCCTCCGATTTTGCCGTAAACGAGTGACCTGTGTGTATCGGATCATCGCGCTGGCTGAACGTCAATATCTGGTAATCAAGCAAATTCATCATCTCTGTGTGAGGCGCACCGCGGAAAATTTTCGGAACGACTTTCCTGCCTCACCTTCTTTAGCTTGGTTTCACCCCTTTTTTTCAACCCAGCATTTTTAACCCTAATCTCGTGATACTAACATGTCGTTGTATGATGTTAGTAGTAACAGCGGATTTGCTCCGATTCAAGTTAGCCCTATGCTGCCTGTGCAGCGACCTGACAAAAATTTTTAACGTTTCGAAACAGTTCCTTAGCGAATCTCGCAGATTATCAGCTACGTCAATCGCGCAGATTAACTACGTCAATAAAAGTTAGTCCCGTTCAAGCTTTATTAAATAAGTTTTAATGCTTAAAACTGCCATGAAAACTTTCGACTACGTTATGAGGCCAGAGGAGTAAAGTGTCCATCAAAAATATAAAAAGCGGTGCCCATAGAGTAGAGCAATCGACAAAAAGATAAACCGATTTACTGGTCAAAACTATGCAAAGCTTCCTTTTTAGCTCATTTAAAAAGTGTAAACACTTAATGCGCGATCTATGTATCCACATTTGTCCAATGCCAAAGTTGAGATTTTCTTAACATATTCTATCTAAGTGACAAAAAGTGTAGTAAAAAACCAAAGATCCAACGGTGCTCAACTGCACCATCTAATAAATGATAAAAGCTTTTGCATCGAGCATCGCTGGCGATTGCCGCGAAAGAAATGGTGCTCTTACCTGAGACCAGTACCAGCGAGAAGAACTCTCCTACTAGTCTAAGCACGCCGTATGTATTACGTCCACGCTTGTTTTTTGTGTAACCGCAAGTGGCCGTTGTTGCGGCCCCACAATAATCGTTGAAATAACCTCTTCTATTTTACTTTCGTCAAAGTCTGTCCGACATAGTTTCAATAGTTATACATAGCTGCCGGGTTTCAATCCACATTCTTGACACGTGAGATTATATACCATGCTTTATTGATAATATAGTTATTAAATACTACGATTATCGCGGCGGTCCCAGGCGCACAATTAGGCGCGGCTTCCAGTGATGAATGTTGATAGGTTTGTCATACCCTTTGACGTCGTCCGATGTTACTTTTTGTTTTTTTTGTGTTTTGGTCCTTTGATGGGAACGACTAACGGTTGAATCGTCGGCGATGCGTGATTTTCAGCTCGACTGTCCTATTGTGTACATTGTTCCGTTAGAGCCTTGAGAGTACAGTGTCACCACAGCATCAATCACACTATTTAAATTAAATTGTTTTTTGACGCAACTCCCATAGAAGAACATTAGAGGTTGCGCTTGTTGCTCTTTTTTTCCGATATTTCTTAAAATAAACAAATATTTATAGCATTGATATATGACTATTTTCAATCGAATCGAGTACCGCTAGACAGGAGTAGTCTTTTCGGAACGACAATTGCGATACTATATCGATATGGGACCAACTCACGTACTTTTTCTCCTCTATTTCTTGATAGTGGGCCTGTTTGGCTGATTGTACTCCTTCTGTCTGTGTGTCCTTGTCACCGCGATAAATTAGTAAGTAACTTGTTTGTCTGCTAATGTTAGAGATGTGTGGTGGACTAGGGTAGAACTTAGGTTAGGATAGTTTTAATAGGCCTCTGATAAAACGCCTAGCGACTGTGTCCCGCGCAAAACCCAAAACATTTAACTTTGGCTTTTGTACAAATGGAACAATCGACACTCTTCTCAATTGCTAGATTCAGCTAAGTCATTACACGTTTTTCACGATTCTAAACTTGTCGTTTATCCGATTCGGCCATCGTTTTATGGATAAATTGAGGCCGCATGGCGAAGCAGCTCGTAGGTGCTCCGAGATAAGGGAAGATAGTGGCCTATGGATGAGCGATACAGCCGAAATCGTCACAGAATCTTGGAGAAGATTAAACAGTGAGTTTATATAATCTGTTTTTGCTGTTTCTCGTGACATTTATCTCCTTAGAGTAGACACTTCAGTGTCATCGTTTTCAATTGGTCTGTGATGTCACTATATGTGTTACTATTTTTCATTAATTTTGGCTGCTTAATGCGGAGTAAGCTACCAAGCAGACATTATAAGCTTTTGCGACTATACATTATTTTCTCTAAGATGACGTCCCGCCGGTTCAGTGATACCTACCTACTAATTGAATCTATCTGTGATAATTATAGAAAATCAATTTTTCATCACAAGTCACGTTCAATGCAGGAATGGCTCACGGTTGTAAAGTAAGCCGTATGAAAAGCAGCTATGTCAATGTTTTCATCTTAGTCCTCGTTCATGCGAATCGTGCGGCGCTCATTTGTCCGTTAGTTTTACCCTAGTCATTTGACTGAGGTGAACATGCACTTAAATGAGGTATTTTTTACTAAACCAAAATGGTAACACCTGTGTACTTTAAGATGAATCGGCTTTATCACAGCTGTTATTCCTCAACAGAAATTTGGACGAAGCTCTTATGATTTTCAATGGTTCACGGTAACTCGCTTGCTAGAAGCCCGAGTAATGATAGTCAAGTGGTTCCTCTCAGGTATACGAGCTATACGAGGTACAAGGACATTTGAATAGAGTATATATAAAAAAAAATATGTATTGAATATAAAAAAAAAACTATCCCAGAATATCGGCCTAACGTAAAATACCCTATTGGAAAGTTGGCTTATACTAGTTAATGAAATCCCGTGTATTTCACTCCGTGCTGGAGCCAACCGTCCGATGGCAACCGTAACGGCGACACCGGACGTAAAACTTAGAATATCGGTGTCGTGGTTGGTGACACCGGTATCGGAACATATGAAGATGTCGTGCGAGTGTACAGAAAAGGAAATTTTAATAAACTGGAACTCTTCTTTTTTGTTGAGTTTTTATTTTGTCGGCAGATTTTTGACGAAACGTTTTGAACGAGAAACAGACACCGATTTGACCCTTTAAAACTTCATAGGTAAAACACTGCTAAGTTTAAAGAATGCCTAATATATTCTGTAAGCACACTCTGGTAAATTTTATCGGGTGCCAGTAAATCGGCGCGCATTCAGAGCTTATGTCACGAACGCTCTTGAATGCATGGCCGGCTTTACGGAGCTAGTGTGCTATTCCCGCATTCTCACAGCAACATAGATGTAGTACTATTGTACAGGGGGGTCAAGCTGGAATAGCAACTTGCAAAACTCATTGAAGTTAGTGTTATGAAGTTATTGATTGGATTTCATTTTGATTAAGTTTAACATTCTGCATATGGCAATTGTAGACGGACAACCTTAAGGCATGATCAATATGTACAAATCGTTGAACACCATAACCGTTAATTTCTTTCTCTTTGTTCCCACTAGTTGCTCAATTCATGTTGACATCAGTTAGTTCTATAGCGATGTAGTTAAATGCTTCACAAGCTACCACCTATATTTTATACGCGGAAAAGTTGAAATTAGCGGAAGTATGCATTGAGAAATCTAAATACAGGGCTATAATTTTTCATTTTCGATGAAATAAAAGTAATCTACTTTTGTTAAAGGATGTGTAATTAGGTGATTTTGTCGCACATATAAACCCACAAATAAGAAGATCTCCTTACCGACCTCTCTTTTACGCGTTCCTCACAATTTGGTTCTCAACGAAAGACACTGTGAATTTAATATTTACGCAGTAATTATGACTGCAAGGTGATTAGCGTCCACAGGAACAAAATTTTCAGCTTCTCCAAACAAAATGACGTTTCGGCTACGAATACAGAAAACGCCTTCTGAAAGAGAACATCCGGTGATGACGGCTCTGCTTGCGATTGTTGGCCACAAATTTGAGAAGGTGTAAATTTCACACCGAAGGGTTAGACAAAATTTGTTTGGTCCTGAAAAGTTGGCCACCTAAAGCAGTTCTTAACGGTCATACCAAACAAAAATACTGAGATAATTATCTGTCATTTTTAGATAACTTACAAAACAAATGTTTTAAACCAAGCCTAAATTACAGTTGTTTTTGATAGAACAAAATAGACAAGCGAAAATGCTAATCGGAAAGTTAGGTTAGCAGCAGTACATGTCAATGATTCTCGGGCAAATTCTGAAGTGGTAAGAAATCTTCAAATAAGGACTATTCAGTTTGCCCTCGCTTCTTCCTAATGTTATGTCCGCTTAACATTCTCAAGATATGATCGCGTACTCTTTACGAAGGCCGGTTGAAATGATTAGGAAAATGGAAGCTTTATGGCGATCCGGTTTAACCATGATCCTGTGGTCCATGAACCGGTGCAATAATATATCAATGAAAATAATAAGTGTTTCAACATGAGAAAAAAACTATTTTCTGAATACACAAAGCAATCCTAAACCGTTGATGAATCTGGCCGATTTTCACGCGCGATGACTTTTCGAACGCGCTCTTGCTCATTTTCTATATACTCTGGTATAATTAACGGAGCTAACTTGAACACCGATCGTTTACACTAATCAGTGATGTTTCTACCCCTTCAGGCCATCCTAGACAAGATAACTACGTGTAAAAGTGGCTTATACAGTACGAAAAAGAAGGCTAAATTCGATCGGCCTACGCGACTGGCCAACTGTAGTATAATCAATAAAAGTTACGGTGAACATCTTTGTGTGCATAATAAACTCCAGATCAACTTTCGAATACCTGTTTTTCTGCTTCAGTTTGCTCAGATGTTTTAATGCCGATAATTTAAAAGCGTCGAAAAACAATAATTTTACCATGTATAAAAAAAGATGCTTGCCGAAACCCGCCATAGCCGAGAGAAGCGCGAAGTACGTTGTCTTATCAACATGACAAGCATTAACTTGTCTTTCGAACAGAACTTGCAACATCGTCCGGTTTTCACGCTTAAGAAGCTCACGGTCTTTGCACGAAGCATTACAGAGACAGTATCACTTGTGCTAGGCAGTTTCCGTAACGTGAATCAACCACTAATGCTGTACCAATGCGGTCATCTTAAACATCATAAACAGGGTGACAATACGAGTTAAAAGGACGAGCCATTAACGAGCTGCCTAGTTACCTTGAAGTGATGTGACAAGTTGGCCTTCACTCTTCATCGTTTTGAAATCGATTCCGCGGGTGAAACAGAGCATTATGAGTAAGTTTAAAAAAATGTATTATTTTCTGATGTTTCGAACAATCCACGATCTTAACTTACTGAGATCTGTCGGTGTACGGTTCTGATTTTCGGTTTCCACAATGATCGATATATGGCACAATCTATATGAAGTACGCGATCATAGTTCATGGAAGTAATATGAATGGATGAAAGATTATTACGTATGTCGTCTGTAAGTAAAACGCTACTTCATTGCCAATTTCTATTCGAGTTTGTTTAAACCTATTGATTGTATTCGCATTAGGTATCTATAGCAAATGTGTAACTTTTCATATAGCAATAGAATTCAGAAGACGTAGAGAATTTCTTAAACATTTCAACATTTGATCAATCAATACATCTTGATGATAGAACTAATTGATAAAACCTTGACTGCTTGTGGTGTCAGAAACTTCCGCTTTTATATTAAAATTAAGTTGACTCCTGAAACGTCGTAAGTGAAGGTAAAAATACATACTCATGCAGACATTTAAATATGTCGTTTTTGAAAATCAGAGAGAGTATCATAAAACAAATGAATTTGGGCTACAGGCTAAACTACTTTTGTAATATAGCAATGTGGATATCGAGACATCACTCGAAACTTACAATTGTCCAGTCTCAAATAATTATACAGTTTCATATTTTTTCAACTCCTAATTATCGCTGGCGTTATCGTTATTCCATTTTTTCAAGGTCATTTATAACGTTCAAAAAAAAACGCCTAGTTTAGTGATACTGTGAATTTGTTATTACGCTATGTTCGTCGCTCTGTAATCTGTTGTCGAACTGAGGCAAGTGAGTACTATTCCAAGGTAGCAGACAAAGCGATATTTGGGTTGACAGAACAATCTCAGATCGCTAGAGAATCCCTTATTTAACTCCTTTCAGTGTGTGTGTGTCGTTAGTAATGTGCATACTACTCTTTGCGTGTGTCTATGATACCACTGTTTTTGAACGGCATCGTTAAGATACTGGTTGCAAAAAAGAATCGGTCCAATAATGTGAAAGAGGTAACAGAGTTGGAACAAACAAAACCTAACAACTGAAATATCGAAGGTAGCAAAATCCATATATTGGCGTATACGAAGACTAGAAAATCTATATTTGAGATGATCTTTCGAATCTCTGCTTTATCCGCTGTGACCTTGCAAGACTTCTTTTTTTTTTGAAGTTAAGTTATGATTCTGTAAGATCTGAAATATGATACGTTCGCAAAGTTCCGTGGCGTCTGCCACTCTAAGAGACCTCAAGTTAGAAAATTAGTAATGAACGTGACTTAATACAAAATAAAAACGACTACAGCCAATACAAAAACCAACAACACAACGGAACTTCGTTAATATCGGTAAAATTTATTCGTCTGTATGTCTAGCAAACAACAGTTATAATAACGTCCGGTTGTTCCATAAACATCGACCACTTGCTAAGCGAAAAATATAGATAAGGATACATTACATAGACTAGATCGTGCGTTCTCGTACAATTTTATGTCTGGCATTAACGAGAATAATGATACTACTTAAGTCACAAACGCTCAACACACATACAGTAAACAAACGCATAAAAATAAAGAAGTGGATGAAAGGTCCAGCTGAGCTCTTGGACGTTTTACCGATCAGAAGGTTGGTGCAAATCGGCGGTGTGACATCATAACACAGTAGTTGAAACAAAATGCTAAAGAAGTAAGTTCCACTGGCTGAAATCTTGATCATATTGTCTTTCTGACTCATTATGCATTATTAATAGTGGTAGTATACAGTAAATAACGAACATGCAGTTCAAAGACGAACTTTATAAAGCTTTATCTCTGACATGTCGATGGAGTGTTGCGTGTGGCTAGAATCTTTACAGTAAAGTTAACAAGCGTAAAGAGTTAACGGCGCATACATACAAAGTTGTTGCAATTATAATAACGAGATACCATGATGACCCTTACATCTTTAGAGGTTTATGTGCCGTCCTAAAAGAATTCTTATAAAATGATTAATTGAAGCTTTGAAATTATAGCATTTGGACTATAAATATATTTTCTGAAAATCGCAACATACCTGGTAATGTACCTAAGTGAAGGAAATAACCTAATAAAATAAATAAATTTGATATCGGATGCTGTTAAATGGTGAACAAGAGATGGCTCAATTGTAATCAAAGCCTCTTTTTCAAGTGCATAATTTTTTCAATGTTTATTTAAAGTTTTCAGTGCATTAACCGTTATGTGGTATAAGACTGTCAAGCTTAATAGCCGATTATGTCTTCCGTTCAAACGTTTGGATGGAAGTTTTGCAATTTCTTTATTCAGGCGTATTTGCCGCGACATTTTCACTATGAACAACTGGAAAAAATCTCTGCAGCAAAAAGGTCCTTGAAAGTCGCGCTTCTCATAATTTGCAGTAGTTTTGCTAGTCACGTATAAGAGACGCAAGTAGTCTAGTGACTCAAAGGTCAGTTGCGAAAATCTATACTAATCTTACAGCTTCTGCACTTGAACCCTTCCGTTCGCATGGCGACAAATTCTTGTGATGCTCGTTGTATTCAAAAATATACGAGTCAACTATATCGGTCAGAGTTTCATCCCAGACGCGAATCCAGCCATGTTCAGAGGACGCAGGCAGAATTCGCGTCGTCTTTTTTTGTCACCTTTGTATGAATATTGCAATCTATTCTGTTTTAAGTTGCTGAGCAAAAGTATTGTTTCTTTAGCCTTTCCTGTTGAAGCTGCTAACCCCACTCTCTGGTAAGATTAAGTCGCGGTAACCAAAAAACGCTGCTACGGCGACTATGAGTTGTTACTATCTTCGCTCCCAAATAGAGACATACACAAACACGAGAACGACCGTTACTCAGCCATGTGCTTGCGTCAGCTAATAAAAATAGCTTAACATTAACTGCTCTTTTTTTTTATCAACCACCTCTAAATGAATACCTCCCCTGAGTGGTTCTGTGTATGCTGAATTCCGAAGGATTCAATATGAAATCTTTAAGCATATGCGAATAAATGAAAAAGAGTACTATTTATTAGCGAATAGCATATTGGTTTAAATCGATTGATAAAGTTTGTCTGTGAGACGGACTATTGCAAATTCTGTCCCCACCAGACTCCGTTACCGTTGTTGCAATGTGATAGTGTCATCAAATGCCAAAAATATGCCAAGACCTGTTTGCAACAGAGCGGTACTGATGATCGCTTTTTAAACAAAAAAAAACCCTGTTTAAGGTGAAAACGCTTACATGACTGCTTATAAAACGCTGAAATTATTTGTTCACGGTTTATTTCTTAGCCTTGTTTCTCAGTGACAGCCGAGTCGGAAGTATAAACCATTAACACCATATTAAATGAATGTTATTATAATCCATCGTTTATGTGCTGCACGGTTTGTGTTTGTGCCACTCAAAAACGAGTATAAAACAGCTTGCGTTCTGCTTTATTACTTTCGCCAATTTGACGCCCCATGAGCCTCATAGTGATTTCATTGCTCGCAGGATGGTATGCATAAGCCATTTTTTTTTATAGTCTATTGTCTTTAATTAATTACCGTAACATACGATATTCAACTTTAACAAGCTCTAACCTAACATTAGTCAAAATATTAAATATTTGACGAAACGGAACCTCTATCTAGATCGAACGAGTAACTCTGCGGTCGAATAATTATTTCACGTAGGTAACCGGTATTTGAATTTAGAAAACGAACGTGGCCCACTGGCGCACAAAACAGCTTCAGATCGTCAATGAACTTTGCAGACAACTGAACTTCGAGAACTTTATAATTTACCCTTGACCTTCCCTTGTAAATATTTTTATTATTCCTTCGTACTGATATGCGATGTGTGGCCTATTTTGAATGTTGTAGTAAAAGATATAGCGAAAAAAGTATTTGGTCCAATAGTATGAAATAGGTAGCCTAAGTTCAATGGCTGGGTAGATCTACCAATTGCGATGAAGCCGGCGTATAATATAGGAATCATTTTTTCGACGTATTGTCACAAAATGAGCGAAGGTTCAATTCGAGTCTAATATGATCGTATGTCATGATGTGGCAAACATTAGAAAAAATTAGCTCTGAAATTTAGAATCGTTGAAATAAAAAAAAACAAAAAAAAAGAAAATCACATACTGGAGCTCGATGTACGCGTAGGTCGAGTTGCAATTATCCACTGCAGCAGTGAGAATATTAATATACGGAACATATTAAAATTGCGATTCTTAGCATCCCAATATAAAAGATATATTGCTGATATAACAACGCGAAGTGTCTCTCCAGACATCTTTTGCCGTCGAAACCGTGTTCTGCCAGCTAATTCCAACAACTAATGATGACACTTAGGCAATAGGTAATTATCAAAAATAAAGCATACTGCTATCCTGATATCTATGCAGTAGGAAAAAAGAAATCTGGCTATATGAAAAAAGAAAATTGTCAATTTTGGCAGAATTCAGAAATTCACATTTTCTCGTCTGGATGTCTCTAGAACACGAGAGCCCTATGGTCCATGAGTGAGGTTGACGCGACACAAACTTAGCAGGCGTCAGTGAACGATAAGTCAATTATAGTTGCCAGTAGTCCGTATACTGTACATCGATAATTAGTGGATAGCGTCAAGTACTGAATGCAGCGTAAATAATTTAGCAAAATGCAATAAAGGATCACGTTTGTTTAGCAAATATGTGATACAATTGCCTATCACATATATTGTTTTTGCTGAGGAGACAAACTTCGACTTTAGTAGCTAATCCCAAATTTCCCGTGAACCAAGCTGTAAAGGGAACATACGCTAAACACAGCCAAACAACATTCGAAGAGACTCCAGAAAATTTTAAAGCGGCACTCGGAGAGAGTAAACCTGTACACCATTCGAAGAAAATATAGCCAAAGGACAATGGCGTTCAGTAGCTCATCGATTAACCTTCGATCCTAGGATGGCTTGTAAAAACGAGGACACAATGCTACGAAACTATAATGCATACAGAAATCGAAGAAAGACATCTAGAAGAAAGTTAATGAGGTCAAACGGATCGGCAACCGATAATGTTATTAACGTACATGCCAACGTGACGACGATAATATAAAATACCCAGGTTTACCTCGTATGAAGTGACGGTGGTAGCGGGTCAAGCAAAAAGGAGGAGCTGAATGTTACCCTATATGGTTAGTCCCACATTGAGTCACTTGTTTGACACTGTTAAACGAATTCTGCAGGTTATTATCTTTATCACGATAGCGAGAAAAATTTAGCGGAGGAAACCGTATTTAAGTTAATCATCATTAACGCCAGCCTTACCAGCTTTTATTAAAAAGAAACTTATTCCTTTAATTTACTAAACTCACTGAATTGAGTAATAATAAGCAATCAAATGTGTAAAGGTGCAATTTACATTAGTGTCAAAATTAAACTTAAAAAAATAAACTTGACCAGCTAAGTGCTCATTTTCCAAAATGTGCTTAGCTAATTTTAGGTAAGCTAATAAAACCTACAATCACAAAGATAAAAGCTTTATCAAGCTTCAACCGTGCAATTTTAATCTGCAATTATAATATAATAGAGCCCTATGATGGCCTGGAAGATTCATACTTGTGTTGTCTTTGAATGATCATAGGACAAAATGCTCATATAGGAAGGTCTCCAAAGGCCAACATGTATTAGAATTTTATTTTAATTATTGAACGAAGTTGCCTGATTTATTTTTTACAAATGCGTAAATATTCAAGCGTTTAAAATCGTTAACAAAGGTTTAATCTAGCTTCATTAACGTATGCATCAGTCATCTCTAATTCTTTGAACGTTGAAGGTCGTTTGACATCTTGTTGGTCGCCAATATTCATCGCCATTATACGCAAAACAACGATCACTTCTAAATTAACGTAAGTAATGTCGCCCTTTCAAAGTCATTATCAATACAATAAGCGCTAAACGTTAAAAGAGATACACACTAAATAAAAGTCACAAGGAAAACAGCATAAAAAAAAATATCTGATTCAGCGATTACATTATATACGATCTTTTGTTTTATTATTAATGTTATATGTTTTCCATCATAGTTCGTCTGTCAGCTCCGTATCGAAACCATCGTAATTCTATTACAATATGTTTTGAATATGTATTCTTCACACAAAATGCCGCTGAACTTAGATGAATTCAAAATACAATTGTACATACTGCTGTGCCGGTTTTATCATCTCATCACCTAGCAGTCATACATTTTTTGCTTCAATAACATCGTCCTTTGTTTATTCCCGAAGCCCATAGTTTTACTTCGCTTTCTCCTAGATTTTCTTTCCGCTTCACTTATTTTTTCCCTGGACATAATACGGAAGTGACTTTTTTCGTGTCACTGCCACCGCCAATGCTTTCGAGTAGATGTCGTCTACACCGCCCCCCCGCGCGCACGCGCGCGCCCGCGGCCGCCCCTGATATCCTGTCGGTCCCGTTTCGCCTGTTGCTGCAGATGTCGCTGACGCGTTTGTCCGGTGGTTGTCGCTGACGTCGCCGCCGTCGTCGTCCTCGTCTATATCCCTCCTAATACCGCCTACGATCTCCTCCTCCCCTTTCGCGTGACCTCCTGCGCGGTGAACGCCGACGTGGTGACCTGGATCGGCTACGGTCCTGGGTGAAGTACCCTGTAATAGTAAGATAACAAGTAACAGTTGAAAATAGCTCTTTTGAATCGTATTCATCCTTACGTTTATTCTTATTGCTAACAACACGCTGCTCGAGGCGACCAAAGCAGGAAGATTATTTAATGTCAGACAGATAGCTGAATTAGAGTAACCTTAAATATAAATTGCAATTTATGCAAAGCCCGTGGCCAAAGGATGTGGCTTCAGTTTTTGGCTTGTTTTAAAAGCAATAGCCCACATGAGACTGCCCTCTATAATCATCCAGTTATTTTCTAATGAGGTAAATTCTGCTGGCGCTTAGGAATTTGTCACTATAGCTTCTGATACCCAGAACTACTTACGTCCGCCTCCGACGCCGCCTCCTCCACGTTTTCGGCCGTAAAGCTCTTTGCGCAGCTCCCTCGAAATCGGTCGCAGGTGCATGAAGTTGCAGAATCCCGAACGAGTGCACTCCCTAGAACGGGTGAGCATATTTAGTCATCACCATCATTTTTGTCAGAAATAAAATGCATTCACTAATTTGCCCAGACGCACGCGCACACATACAGGAAATGTGGAATATATACAAGTTATGAGTAAGAACAGCAACAATGAAAAGCGATGGCCCACTCGGTAAACAGACTGCCAGGGCTACATTGGGACAGGCATCATTGCCTATCTGACATATGCTAGAATTTAACTGAATTGATTTTGCTAATTGTAATGAGATAATCATTATCATCACTGTCGTAAAATGGAGAAACCACTAAATAAAATGAAAGAAATCTAGAATTTTGTAAGCTAAATCTTCGTTTATGTTCGCCTGAAGGTGAATATTACTGTACAATGCCTGCAGACTTCGTCTCTTTAGAAACGAAGAGAACTGCGGTTACGGTGCCCCACGCTATTAATTTTATACGTTAATAAGCGATATGATTACTTTTGTGGTTTTATTTTTGTTACTCATGTAAAACATGTTTTAGATTAATATCACTCTGTATGCATTTGCTTTTGCGTCAACAAAACGTGGAGAATTTCTTGAATGACCGCTTATACTAGCGAATTAATTTGTCTCTACAATTATTGTAGCCACGTTATCATAACATCATTACCAAGACCCAACCAAAAACGTACGTCGAAATTGTCGTGACATCGTGACACATCACTTGACACATTCACACTCTAGAACAAACGAAGAAAAAAGAGGAACAAACATTTTCAGATACAAAATCTAAGTATACTTTTGCTACAGGTGTATCAGTCCGTGCTTGACGGCTAATATCTAACGATGGCAAAGCAAAAGATACAGAAAAAAGTTGAATAATTTCTTTCTTGGAGCTTGATGCCAGGGTCTTTGTTTCATCATTGCTGAAATTTGGGTTTGTTTTGCTTTTTGTTTTTTCTTTAGCTGAGATTTCTCCTAACTTACTCGGACATCACGCCGGCCCCTCGTTTCCGCACGCCATTTGCTTTCAAGCTTAAACCAACAGAGATAGGCTGAACTTATTAGAGATGCCTCGGTCGGCCTTCCTCGGAGTTGCATCTAGCTGAAAGGGACTAGGCGACTTAGACTGAAACTCTTTAAACAACACCCCCCAACCCTCCCCCCTGATACCCAGAACTGTCCTTCGTTTGAATGAAAATCTTTTTGGCAGGCGGCAAAAATGGAGAAAGTAAAAGATAGATAGACAGAGCGACAGAGGCGATCAATGACATGCCAACAATAATACTGTAACTCTGTAACTGTAAACTGTTAACTCAAAAGACTCTGTTAAAAGAAAATATCTTGCAGGGTCCACTTATGGGCGGATACATGCCGTATCAAGCAAATGTTTATGGATACTTATAATATCGACACATACATGGTCGCAAATGTGCAGGCAAATGTAGCCACGTGATAGGCACATCAGAGTTATCATCACAAAGCTATCTAGTTTGATACAAACGGATTTTTATCGATAAAGTGCTCTACTCAGCTATATTATACTAGAACAAAATTATACCATACTAATGAGACAAGTTGATGACGACGAGGTGCTTCGGCTCGCACACCGTGTTTGCCCTGCGTTAAGTTCTATAAAGCGTAATCGATGACAAGTGACTACTGACACCATCCCACCAACCATGTTACGGTCACAAGGTGATTTACTTCACTCCCCCCCCCCCCCCCCCCAACATGCAAGCTTACATTTACTGCATCTCTTCCGTTTATCGGTCCATTTTTATGTTGTTCGCTGGATACACACACACACACACACAGACACATTCAGACGCACAGACACATACTTTCTCCACATTTGCATCTAGAAGACAGTTTTTTCTACATCTCAGACGTATCCCAGTTGTAATCCGCTGGGTCGACACTGGCATACAGTTACCCCCTGTGTATCATGCTGAACGCGCCCTTTGTATCCAGTTTAAACAACACGCTAATGTTGTTAGTGAAACTGATCCCTTAGCCCGCCTACCGAAACATATTGCCTCCAAATGCATGCTGCTGTCGTCGCTATCTGTAAACTGTAACGATTCAACCTATTACATCGTGAACATATATATCGCCGTCCTTCAGGTCAATTTGGTATGTTCGTCTGTACCTAAAAGAACGTATTTCTCGTTTCCCGCTTTTCTGCTGAAATAGAGATAGACAAAAACCCTGTGGGAACAGAAAAAAAACCTGAATGCCTCGCGATCTGTAAACACAAATCGGACGGACGCTTACTATCGCCCACTCCATTATAGCCTGAAAGGAACGAAACCCTGAAAAGGTTGTCAAACTCCCTGCAAACACGAGAGGACTACAAAGATGCGCTCAAACCTGTTTCTGTCGTTGCTAAAAACAAGAAGTGGGGGAAAGGGGAGCAATGTTCTAATTATAATTAGGAATGTTTCTGATTTTGATTTTCGACAGCAAGTAATTTCGGTGGTCTACAAAACTACTTTATCAACTAAAGACTGCCAGCTATCAGTTTTCTGAACTGAGAGCTCGTGTGGCGCGAGTACTTCGCTGCTTTAACACAAACGGCTTCGTTAGCAATAAGAATAACAAGAATACGAAAATAACTTAAGGTAACATGGCATGGTAAATTATAGAGGCTACTCATTCTGTGCGACACGAGCCAGAAACACAGACCAGATCCTGGTTTCGCTCGTCGTTTCGTCATACGTGTTGGCTTTTTGCTGAAAATTAATACAATCTCCATCTATCGGGGAAGGGTGGAGGTGGTTAGAGTGTGTCTTCTATTGTTAAAGGCGAGAATGCGGCTAAACGGAGGCAATTACTCATATATATTTTTCTGGAAGTGGTCGTAATACTGGATCTGCTGCTATTCTTGCTGCAGTTAACGTTAGTTGCTGGAAAAGACATAAGTCGAGAAATATGGGCCCTGCTTAAAACGAAACGTCTCGAGTTGAGTGAGTGTGTTTGAGGTCTGGAGAGGACGCGCCCAGCGCGACAGCCTCGCGTCAACGGACGCACGCTGGCGCTCCGACGGATGGAGAGATCGCTCAGCTGTCGAGAGCTGAAATGATCAACTCAGCTGTTTAACCTCGGCTTCAAAATTACAAGAAGTGGTTCGTTGATAGAGCAACAACAACAAAAATTTGATATGATATAATGAATAAATGGAATAGTCGCCGCTTTCGCAGAAGCAAGCAGACGACACCAATATCTTTGTTTAGAGGTATTCTACTACACATATTGAACATTGGTAGGTGCGATCAAGTTCAGAACGTTTGACATTCAGGAACCTACACACCATTAATATATAAACCAAAAACGATCTTAACAACGTCGTTTACAAACGTGCTTACTTTATTTGGAAGACATTTTACTTTTTTCGGAAAAATAGAGAGCCGATGTAGGTCGCTTTTGGAAGGGCACCGTCATCACATGGAGACGCATCCTTTAGACTACTAGCAGTGAAGTAACAATTGGCGTCGAGTAATTCAGAATGAAAGGAAAATAGAAAGATCAAATTATTGTTGTTATTACTAACCTTATTTATTGTAAATTATGTTAACGGGTGCCTTTAAAACATTCTCGACAAGTGAGGGTATGGAGGGAAAATTCACTAGTCTCAATGTGATGACTCCTTGCCAGAGAAGTTGAGTACCAGGCCCGCAACAATTACGTAGCCAGAGCCTCAACACTTGCCTTTTGTCGACACTTACCCCATCTCGTACTGACGGCAACAGGCCTCACGGAAGTCCGTTACAGGCGACAATTCAGCTACAACAGGTCTCCCGGCGAACCAGCGGTTGTTTAGTTCTCGTACTGCCTTCTCAGCGTCATCTTCACGCCGAAACTGCAAAAAGCAAAATAAATCTTATTAGTCGATAGATAACACTGGAACACTATGTGCACTGTGGAATATTTAGCAAATTATTTGTTTTTATTCACAGATTTGCTGCTGCATTATGGCATGATACTGAGACAAATTCTCTTTAGCATATGTATTGAGTCTCACTCCTATAGTAGAGCTTCATCAAATAGGCACTGAGATTTCGTCTTAATTCACTTGGCTCTCCATTATCAATCATCAATTAGTTTACCAAAAACAATATTTTAGTGAAAGTTCGAATAGTGGTAAATGCGAATCTTCGTACACTTGTATGCATATGCTTTAGACTAAACTAAACATTAATATAAAAAAACATCCCTTCAGAGGTGATATAGTTTTAATAAAATCATTCAGTAGCTGCTTACCTTCACATAGACATTGCCGACCAAATGATCTCCAAGGTTATCGCAGACGTTCATCTCTTCGATCTCGCCGTATTTGTCTTCCAGTTCAACGAAGACATCCTCAAAAAAGTTGTCGAAGTGTTCCTGCATTTCCTCCTCTGTCATATTCGTATGTGAGCCGTCAGCCGTTTGCGCGGTGTTTTGCGGATTATGATAGAGATTCTGCAAAAGAATAGTCTGCGAAAATGTCGGCTTGTTGTGGATTCGTGAGCAGCGATCCCCATGACGACACGCTCCGATCTTAAAGTAGAAGGAACAATTTACTCTGCAATCGAACAAAAAGAATTAGGTCAAAGTCACCACGAATAGAAGGTTACAGGTAATAACGCATATTATAACGGATTTGCAACATGCAAGAATAAAATTGTTTAATCCACTGAGTAATAAACGCTTTTATCTTCGCCTGAGTAGGTTATATATCATTGTTTTTCAGTATGTGGTCATTATGGCTATAACGGTATAAACTGTGCTACAACGGCGCTTAGACGTATAGATCTGCCTGGAGCACCGAGAATAAGTGGCGTCGATCACAGCTATTTTGCTGTTTCGAACATCAAATCATGTTAAGGTGTTTCCCATGCCAATGATGTTTTCAAGAATTACGACATTGTACCATCAGAGCAAACTTTAGCAATAAATTCCAACGTAGTAGTCATGAGCAATGGATAAGCAGGGGATAGATTCGCACAACACAAACTGCGTTGACTAGAGAGGAGGGCTATCAAGTGAGCAGATCTGTTAGGGGCGAACATCAATCGCTTTTGTTAAAGCTATTCGGACCGAAGTTCGTCTCAAAAATTAAAGAGCTACAATTGCATAGTGCTTCAGGTAGAACTTTTTAACTAATTTGCTTGCTTGCGCAGATAGCTTGTCCTAGCAGTAACAGCCTCGTTTTAAAACCTTTTATATAACCGAATAGCATTATCATAAATACACAAGTAGTAGGAAGTGTCAGACAGGAACTTCTTGCTGCAAGTTCTCATCATTACAGTGCACATTGAATAATGTGTACGTATCGCATATTCGCAAACAACGTACACATGGCAGAAGCTACTAAGTATACCTTACGCAGGTGTTCACATGCTTACGATAAAAATGAGGGAGATACGTTTTCTGTGTTGGAAAAATGCACAGGAGTGGCAAAATTTGATGCCATCCTTTCAGTAGTTTAGCATTTAAATAGCAGTTTATTTTAGTGTTTATGATTGTTTAATGAAACGGATCGATGCGACGCATTAACCGGTAAATCTCATTAAAATGCACAGTTTAAAGTGAAAATAATGAGCAGCACAGCAAACATCATAAATTTAAGTAAAGACGGACGGTTAACAGGGACTGTGTCCACTGTAATCTCGATAATAATAAGCTTGGACTAGCTAGTTTGTTTCAAAGCCTAAATATTTAACTGCGACAAATATATATATATATATATATATGTCTAATATATGGTCAGTAATAACTTTTTTTTCTCCACATCGCGTTCATGCTGAAGCAACTGAGTTTTATACAGGCAGAGCGTATCTACAGTGTAGCGTTCTGGCAGCTAATGCCAGAAACGGGCTTCATTATGCTAGCTTATTTTCGCAACGCTTATTACAGCGTAGTTGTATTTCTTTCCCTAGTTGGTCTGTTAGTTGCATGTGAAATCTATAATACTTTCATAGGTCAATAACTCGGGAATAGAAATATTAGTACTGATAATGCCGAATAAACACCGCGACGAGTTTCAAACACGAAGGCACATTATCTAAAAATGAGCTACTGTCGTGTACGACTACTGTGGCGGCTATGACGCTTTAAAAGTCGACGATAACTTAAACGATGCTTTGCTTACTTGTCCTTCTCCGTGCCGAAAATTGAGGCCAGATACTCAGCCATCTTCGCGTACTTTAGGTTTCCTACAGACTTGAAATTTACCACACACAACTGTTGCTAAAACATACAATCTCTCAACGCCGCTAAGTGTTGTGCTGCTGAGGCAAGTACAGAGGTCGCTGCGATCGCACGATCGGCCGACGCGCGGGAAATTTTGAATTACAAAACCCTGCTATCGTTAGAGTACCTATTGTTTTTGTCATAGCCCAGTGGTCGATGTGTTTGCCTGCTAGGCTCAGAGAAAGTCTGTATTTTTATGAGGATGTTGATGCACTTCGTTCCGTCCCGGACACCGGCCGTCTGAAGCAATATCTAACAGTTTAATTGCAAGACCTAAAACACGAAAAACATTTTTCTACGAGCTCCGCTGTCTCCGTGATACTTCGGTCGGCATATGGTTAGGGGGATACGTAACAAAAAGCTTGATGTTTTATTTTGCAATGTCGAAAAAAAAAACTTTATAAAATCTCAGATATGTATTAAGAAGTATGGCAAATATATTTCATCCTGTATATACACTGGGAAACAAGAAAACACATTTCGAAATTGATTTCTCTTCTATTGTCGGTGTTAGTTCGACAAATAGGAACCAATTTCCCTTTTCAACTTGTGAGATGCAAGGTGCAAAGTACTCGATAGTTAAACGAATCAAAAAGCAGGAAGATGAAAACGCTGTATAAAAACCGAAATAGAACAAATAAAACTAACGTAAACTACCTTTCTCCGCCCTAAGTCCTCACGCAGGTTTAAATCATAGTGAGGCAGCAAAACGTATGAGGGCGCATAAAACCACATAAATCACAAGCAGCGCTGAAAATTTCCGTTGTTGTTATTATTGTGGGTGAAATTTTCTTCTGCTATTAAGTCCATCCATTCATTTATCCCAAAGCAAAATTCGAATAGGCGCCAAAACGACTCTAACTGGGATTGTTAAGGGATGTACTGCTATTAATAGGATAATGACAATCGAACAGTTGGTGATTATATTTATCTGATTAGTTGTGCAGTATTCGAAAATAAAACTTAGCGGTATAGTTGGTCACGTGCTGTTACTGTTGTCTGTGTTTGGCAGAGATGGGTAAATGTTTAAGGGCCAGGACCGAGTGTGCACCTTAAAATGCGTTCGTATAAGCTGAGTCGCTGCTTTCAAGCGGTGCTAAACGATTAACCCTCAGCGGCTATGGTATGATGTTACTTTTGACGTCAATCTTGTACCTTAGTTACACAATGGTTTGAACGGAACGTAAAAATATAGTAGCTTGCGTTCGTATCTTTCTTACATTTGCGGAAGTCT
Source organism: Varroa jacobsoni (assembly GCF_002532875.2). Taxonomy (NCBI): domain Eukaryota; kingdom Metazoa; phylum Arthropoda; class Arachnida; order Mesostigmata; family Varroidae; genus Varroa; species Varroa jacobsoni. Next base: position 88,771 of record NW_019213363.1, on the reverse strand, counting down.
ATGATATCAGAAAATCATGATGTTAACTGTTCAAAGAAGTGAAAGGCGTTGCTAGGATACTACTTGTTTGTTTAATATCTTGTACAAGACTTACTTAACAACAAATCAAACTCTAAAATTCAGAAAATAGCATACTTAATTTATTGAACACGCTTCTCATGTTCCACGTATTTTGAAATTGTTCTGATTAGAGAATTTATTCCAAATATCGGAACCAAATGGCTACTGTCGCTTGAGCTGTGTGGTATTAAACAGTACCGCATATGCACAACATCTGCTCACGATTACTTAGAGCCAGGGTTTATCCTTATTTCCGCACTGAATAAACACACCCGGCTCTACCCAATTCTGTGCAGCTACTCCTTGAGTAAAACCTAAAAACGGGTTAAAACCTGCTTAGTCTGAATCTAAGTTTTAGAATCCGAGAATTTTTTAATGGTGTTCTATGGCCCTATTGTAATCTCCGCGAAAAAGCTGTAGAGTTACTCACTGTTGTCTTTTTACGGTTTTCTCTATTTGTTTCAGTTAATTCACTGCATTGTTTAAGACATTCTGTTACTTTGCCATATTATCGAGTTATTTTGTGTTTGCGAGTCAACAGTTTTGCTTCAGTAATTCCGTTGGCGAGCATTAATTATTCAGTTATCATAATTCAGGTATTTCACTATCGTATTTTAGTTATTCTGTGACTGCGTAACATATGTCCCCTTCTCTTGTCCCAGCTACCTCCGTTGTCCCCGTGTGATCAAGTCATTGCAGTGTCATTACCACGTAACACGTCACACTAACCCAGTTACGACTATTCTAGGTAAAACTGACTCGTTTGAAAAGCCGTTTAAATATTAGGGTGACTCAAAAAACTAAACGGCGTGAGCAAACGATGTAGAAACATTAACATTTTCGGAAACTTTTAATCGTTTTCTGAGAAATGATATTTCAGGTCTGTGTTGGAACATAATATCTATCATAACATTTTCACGTCTTTGACGTCTTTATCATAGTATTTACGTGCCAAACAAAATACTTGTACGCAGAAAAAATGTGAACAACATGTTATTCATTTAAAAATATAGAATTTACAAGGTTATTTTCAACAACATATTTAAGACATTTAAATATGTTTTTGTTTTAGATAGCTAAAGAAATCTATAATCGCGATAGAGCTTACTTTAAAGCGCTGATATTACTAAAACATCGGTTTGCCAATAGCAATAGATAAAATAGATAGATAAAATGACTCGTAAGCTTTTAATAGCCATATTAGATGCAACGGTATTCATCGTATATGAAAATCTAAAGAAACCAAACACCTATGATATTAAAAAATTTCGCCGAATTTCATGTTTAGCGTTACGAGCAGAATCATTATACTGCTTTTCATTCGAGCATTTTAGGTATGTTGTCTCTATTAGGCTTGGGCATTAGCAGAATGTGCTGTGTTACTGAATCACCGTGATATTAATTGTGAAAATACACTACGATAAGAGAGTGTTGTCCTTAAATTAGTAGACAGAAGTCGACAATAGTGAATAATTCATTTATATATGTCGCATTCAAAAAAAAAATCAAAGATTTAGAAGGAATAAGTTTAAATTCAAAAAGTAAGTGAACATTTTAGCTATAGGTAGTGTAATGCGAGAACGTTTTGGTGGAAGGGATTAGGTCAGGTGCTATTGCATGAGACACTGAAATTAATGCACAAAGGCTTGATTTTTAATCGTATTACGGAATGTAAAGCACATTTTTAATTTTCTAGATACAGTTTAAGGTGTTCTTTGACACTGAGTGTTTTAAATTTTAATTTGTAAGTTTTAAAATGAACAGACTTTTTGCATGGCTACAAAATTGGTGTTAATAGTGTTTCTTCGACTTATTTAAAATTATCAGACGGTGTTTTATCAGAGATACAGAGCAGAAACAAATATCAACGTAAAACAGAAAACAAGAAAATAAAAATTGTGAAGGCAGATTAAGATCATGCGATAGAATAATGATTATTGATCGATAAGAAAAGTATTTTATTGATACACACTATGAAATAGTATAATAACAGTAACTGGTTCTCACTTTTTTGAGTAGTTTTCTTGATCTTATAGATATTAGTTATTACATACGGGGCATATACTCCGCCGATATTTAACCTCATGGGCTTAGAAAATGCATACATATATGTATACGTATTATGTATACATATTATATGTATGCTCGATTCTTTTTATACTTCAAAAAGTGTGCAGGATCGTTTAGGACAGCGTAAGTATATGCGTAGGTGTCCCAATCACCTTCTATACTTTTACAAGTTAATGGCCTTGACCTGTTACTTATTCACGAAAGAAGAATATATGTATACTTTTTAAACGGAAGTTTAGTATGCAAATTTCATCAGAATTATTAATAAAACTTACAAACAAGTAAGAGAAAGCAACTTTTTTTTCAAACAAAGATGGGCGCATTGTCGTAAGGTTTGTTCATCACTTCCAGCCGGTTTGTCGCAAAATGCCACAAAAACCTTATTCTAAAAAGATAAAATTTTCTAAAACTAAGACTCTGAGCTTTCCTATAATTATTTGCACGTTGACCTAAAGAATGACATTATCAGAAAAGGATAAAATCAAAAATGATTGAGAAAAAGGAAAAAGTTGCATGAGGCACCTAGATCGTTGTTTTAGCTTTCTATCAATCACTAGGCTCAATACCACCAGAAGCTTTAGTGAAGGAGGAAGGCCTATTTTGTTTGAAGTTTGCTGCATTTACAACATTCAGGTTTTACAAAATGTGACTACAATTTTTGTAAAGTACAATGCTAAGTATTGCAGTTTACCGCGTGACATCTACTGACCACTGCGAGTGTTTTTTTTTCAAATTAATGAAAGAATTCATATTTCTGGGACGCCATAAACTGCGAGTTGGGTCATAGTGTAAAAGCATGGTTCTGGAGTTTTATAAAGTGTCTGTCTTATGTATACACTCCCAATACATATTGCACTACCTGTGTAAGCAATACAATTTTTTTCATATCAAAAACAACAATAGTACAATATGCTAACGCATCTTTGAATAATATTAAAAATGAGCAATAACTTTATATGGTTTAGCATAAGGTTTCCCCACTAAAATTGGTGATATAAAGAGCATGGTTATAGATTCAGACAGGAACCAAGACGGCCTCCGATAAAGTAGAGCATAGTAGTAAATCTTTTTCGACTTCCTCCACTTTTTAATTGTCATTTTCAGTTAAGGTTACCATCGCACTAACCATAGAAAAGTGCAAAGTCGCAGCTTTTTTTTACAATACCTGTACAGATTTTCCGTACTAGATTAGGCGAAAGTATAAAATATAAGTCGGATAACAGAGTATTTTACTTACATAAAAAAAACTACGTTTTTTTAATATTTGGCTTATTCCGTGTATCAATTTCGCTGAAAATGTGCGTCCATATAGTGCTGATTTCAACGATTTATAAAGCTTGTTTCGATGGTCCTATTAGAAAGCTGTAAGCATCTACTTTCCAACAAAATTAGTTTAGTCAAATTCATTCTATATACACGCGCACATGGTGTATGCTGATTTTTTTTTTGCCAAATTAGTCGCCGAGCTATAAGAACTTTTTTTTTATTTACACGAGCTATGCGGTATTTATGTATCATTGGCGGAATTACAAGCAGCGATTTCTCGAACTTTTCGAGTACTGTGTTCATTAAGTTTTGATTCAGACAGCTGGCTCCTAAACCAAGTGTCTCTACGCGCAGTTTTAAATTAAGGCCACTATGTGTGTCTAAGCGTGGTAAACAAACATGTTACCTCTGCATTTTCCCAGAAGCAAATCAACAAGTCCTGATCTTTCCCAACCATGCCGCAAAAACTAATGCAGACGGCCACCTGTAATTATTAAGTAAAAGTAAATTAAGCTGGATACAGCTGCACCGATTTATGCTCAACCCGGTCATAGGTAACTTGGAAGACTTCTTAAGTTTACAGTATGTCTGAAAAATCAAATTCTGCTATTTCACGCTGCTGTATTTTTTGTGTTCTTGTTCTTAACAATCACAGCACCATGACCAAGGACGCGATTGGTGCGGAGAATGTCGCGAAGAGTGACTCCATGGACTCCGAATGCTTCGCTCAAGCCATTACGCAAGGCCGAAAGTATGCCACGTTTACGTCGATGGGCTGTACTGATCTCGACAATGCTCTGCATTATACTAGAATGGTGTTGCACGAAGCTTACCAATTTGCTGAGGAAGCTACGGAGTTGCAGGTCGGCGGCTGCATTGTGCTCGTGCTTTACCGAGATTTTAACGAATACGTGATGATTTGCTACCAGGACAAGGAGATCAGCGTGGCCCTAATTGACGTCACCCTCGATCCGTGCATGGATTTCATCATCAAGCTGCTAAACACGGCGACACTCAGTTTGTGGGGACCGTTGGAACTCACAATGAATTTGGTGTCGGCATTTCTTGTTGCCTACCTTGATGGCAGCCTTGAAGCCAAATTAAAATTTCGTGTCGCGTCAAATTCGCAATACCGTGTGGCATTGGAAATTCGAAATCACTTTGTTGATAATGCATTAGTCGACGTTGCTAGAGACAACCACTTAGTGGAAGGCGTCGCAAGGGTTGAGCAGTCAATCCTCAAAAATCTGGATAGACTCAATTTTCAGGTAAGGCTTATCAAGCGGCTAAAGGTGCAAAATAAGCTGAAAATCACAGACAGAGGACGTTTGCTAGCAAATACCGGAGAGAATCTTCTTGACCTTACAAGGTATATTTCACATGCCCTTCAGGTGCCAAAGAAGATAGCATCCGACGAATAGTCTCGTCGTTGTGTAATTTGTGGAAACATTTGAAAATCGTTAAAGTACGTGATCGCAGACCATCGCCAGCTATTTTTGAGAGAAAGAATGCTGTAGGTACAAAGGATAACAATTTAAGAATCAGATAAGGCACGACTGTCAATATGATCACGTTACCGAAAAGATTGACAGGGACAATATTGGAAGCATATGTAGATAGATGATCACTTGCTTGTTGGCAGTAACAGCTAAGTAAATATTGTATACATTTGTACAGAAACCTACATATAAACAAACGCGAAATTGGAGCGAATTCAGACCTATGTGATTCCTCTATTTTAAACACAGTGTGTCATATACAAAAGACAATTAGACGAAGCTATCAATGAGGCTATAAATTTGAGTTGGTTAACTAACGCTAGCACATTTCTAAAAAATATCTTATGGATCCGGTTTTGTGGATTAAATGCAATTGTATGCTGCATTGTGTTTACAAAGTACTTTGTACAAAAAATACTGACGTAGATTTATGGCCGGTCGATGTGGAGGATCGTTTGCAGATTAAATGAAAGAAAAATAAACGAGTTTGTCGAATATTTTTACGCTTAGATAGTTTTTTTTTTATCTTGAGCTTGTTCCGTTCGTACATGCTCGTATGAGGTGCAATGGCATTTTAATTAACTTATTTATTTAATTAAATTTATTAGCAGTACTAACAGTATCTACTCAGTTCTCAATATTCGACAGGGTTCTATATATTATTTTGCAATAGAAGAATTTCATATAGTCTTCATTACTTTAAGTTAAAAAAAAGCAGTAGAAATTAATGATTACCACTATGAGCAACATTAGATTTTGTGTATCAAACTTTTGACGTCCAAAAATTGTACTCAGCTTTATCGCTTTAAACTATGGACAGTTTAGTAACTTTTCGATGATATTATGTTATCTATTTAGGTTATATAACTATGTTATCTATATTTATTATGTTATCTATACCTATTTAAGATGCGTGTATGGTGTTCAATAATATAATTATTAGCCGAAATTGCCACAGAGGCACGCAAGGAAATAACCCTTTCGTTCTGTACATCTAAAAATAGATGTTGCTATAAAAGTAATGCTACTTATCGACGAATCACTAACTAACTTTTTCAAATAGGTACGTCATAAAAAGTCTCAAATATAAAGCAAATTAAAATAACGAAAAAAAAAAGGATGTGTTATAAAAAATACGAAGTGGGTTCATAAAGTGATTGACTTGCGGACAGCTATGCCTTTGTGATTTACTGTAGCAGGTTAGAGTAGGTGATGGTTTAAATGAAAATATTAAAGCAAACCGTCCTAGTATCATCTTCTTCTTTGCAGAAGTCATTTTTTTTTTATTTGCCTGGATATATGCTTCGGTCTTAAACTAGATAGCGACATCTTGTGTCATCAGCGAGCGTCTCAAAGGATAACTTGTGTTGCTTGAACTGAAATTTTTGCTGTAGGCATTCCTCTAAAACGAGGTATATACGTCGCTTGCAACTGAAAATTTGAAATACAACCGCACAAGACTATTGTTTATTGATTAAAGTTCAGACGTTCTAAGCGTTCGCGCACAGTAAAGGCAGAAGCATATATAAATCGTTGTAATTGTTTTATAAATTATTTAACCTTTGTTATAAGATATTCTCTCGGATTGAGTTATGTGGCAATATTCCAAAAATACTGATGTCTGAGTTTCGCGAAAACTGCCCTGGCTATATGTATATATTTTTCATTATTCTTTCGGAGAGCAAATCGTTGTCCCGTCTTGTAGCTTATTTAATTTATTCAGCCTTTCTCTCTCATATATCTCATATTATTTCCATAGTTCCAGCATTTTGGACAGCCATCTAACGTAATCACATAATAAACTTGGGTAAGCTAATCCCTCTTCTCTTGTAACTGAAAATGTAGCCAACATAACAATCGACGGCATCTACATAATTGGCGCTTTCAACGTTAAGCAAATTCACCAGTGTTAATCTCCAGTGTTGCATAGACTCATTGTGGATAAGAGTGATCTGTTCTTTGATATATTCCGTCGTCGTTTCTTCGCTTTTTGACGATCCCTAACCTATATAGATCGTTCGCATAAGTCATCGTCGAAAAACATCCTGTTTTGCATAATTTTTGCGGTAGTAACATTGTTAGAAGTAGCTAGCTTCGCCAAGCAGTCTTGTTGATGCATTGCTTGCTTGTGCGTTTGTTTTCCATGGGGACTTATTTTCTACTGATGATCCCTGGAAATTTAAGCCAACGTCACTTTCACTCTTATAAACTCCAAGAGCCGGTGACACGATGTCAGCATATCAGAATTAATGTCTCTGTCGACGAGTCCAATTAATGTCGAATACACGCAGTCTTCCTAGTGGCGTTAATCCTTCATCACGTGATTGGGTGAATGTTGTTGGAGTACTAGGTGGATAGATGGTCGTGTGTGCGTGAGTCGGCATCTATCAGTATCAGCCCATGGGCAGCGTGACTGACGAATAAGCAACATCTTCGGTAATTGAGTAGAGGCTGTGGTAATAAATGAATCATCTAAGCAAGTAGCCAGCAGCAGCAACGGCGCGCCTGTTGTTGCTAAATAGGTGCAAACCAATCTACGGACAGCAAGCCGTAGTATAAATAGCGAAACCAGTCGTGCTGCCTTGGGTTCCTCCTGTTCACGCTCGAGAGCATCCATTTTCGGCCGATAACATCTTTTAACGCTGGCGCACGTCAACCACGCGGCAGAAGTCTTGCGACCACACCTTCGTTCAGTGTCACATACTAACTGTAACTCCTGTAAAAAGAAGAATGATGAGTACATATGGCCATTTCCCTGGTTGCCCAAAGGCGTAAGTCTAAGCTGGCTACTTGTGAATAACTGTATTCACTTTCATCGAGGAAGTACGACAATAAGCGAAAACTACTTTATTACTTATCACAGATAGCGAACATTATGTCGGGCTTGTTTTTATTCCCTTTGTTAACTTATTTGATAATGCTATTTGTCATGTGGAGTGACCTGGAGTCATTTTCGGGGTAACTAGTGCAGCGGTTAGTTCCTTATTGTAATCAGTATGGAAATTCACCCAAAGATGTACAGGCTGGTTTAGAAAGAACTTGCAGTTTATTATAGGGCAACTATGAAGGTGTAGCCGGTAAAATAATATTTCTAGGAGCGTCTTAGTACACTTAACGCATGTGATCAACAACAATTCTTACCTACACACGGCCTGTGCTTATATAGTTATATGGCAGCACAAATAAAATAAACAAAACCTAAAACCAGAGCATATTTAAGGGCAAGCCACTGCCCCTCAAGACAGCGTAAGGCTTAATAACAGAAACCATTAAAAATGAACTGAAAGCAAGCAACGTGTCTTTATGAAAATAAAGTCTAATTACTATTATAATTAAGTATAACATCGTGCGTAATAAAAAAAGTTGCAATTTCTGGATCATCTATTAAAATAGAGCCATGATGAAACTCGTCGATAGCCGCGCCCTATGACTACAGAAAACCTCGAGATTTTCCTGAATATAAACATACAAGTAGTAATTTTCTAATCTAATACGTAGAGGTATTAGAGAATCCATGGAGGGCCACGTACATCAACAAGCACAAAATATTTCGTATATTTTTTGTCGTGGCTGAGTGGTTCTCTTCGATTTTTATTGCACAATCTTTTAACAAAGATTGCATAGTGAAGTCGGCATGATAACAAAGAGCCAACATATATTATCGAGCCACAGGCAATACGACCGGTTACTATAAGCTTACAATAACGCACTGCCAAAGCCTATCAAATACGTAAGGTAGATATGATGAGAGCAGAACGTAACCGGTTCGCAATTTTATCTCTTCGGACAAGCATCGCTTGTTTACAAACCTTTTCTGAAAGGACCCTGATTAATGAGACTCGTCGATTCTTCGAAAAAGAAGCCAAGTGCCTAGAATTGCCACTCAATTAATAGAGGGAGCAGATCACAGTGATTTTACTTGCCACTTTCAATTTCAAATTCTAGAGTGAATCACTAGTACGCGTTGGAGCAAATAATACTACTCAAGCTAGAGTGTCGCAAAGCATTTTCAAAAATAGAAACGCCCTTTTAATGTTTTCATTATCAATGAGCGGTTCGGTTGCCCTTTTTAATTCCAACAGGCATTTACAACGAAAGATTTCGACGGTTACGTCGTGTGTTTAGATCCTAGAAATTATGTAACAGTGATAATTACAGAGGTTATTTGAAACGATTGACGCTGCTGTTGCCGTTATTCAGAGTAGCGTCAGTTTCGCCTTGTAGGTACCGCTGATTTATCACTGCACTTTATATCTGCTGTATTAAGACAAATTTACTGTAACTATGAAATTTGTAAGAAAAAGTCCAAACTCCCTTAGATGTCCAAAACATACAAGTTCAGAAATGCGGCTGGAGTTTTGGATTAATAATTTAACAGTCTCCACAAAGCGTAGAACGTAACATTTGTGCAATACATATAACTAAAGATGTTGTGACTAGAGGCCTTTCGGCTGTATTAAGGATTTTTTTTGAAAATCTCTTAGTACATGTCGTTAGGGATGAGGGACACAGTATAAACTTCATTAAAACAGCTATGAACTCGCTATGAATAGAGCTTTCTAAGGATAACCGTATAGCACGTACAGTCGATATACATCTATATAAATAAAATTAATATTTGACGTCTAATTTCCTTAGATTGAATTATTCTGGAAAGGTGATTATATTCCGTTCGTTTGAATATTGAACAAAACGGTTTTGAAGTTGAGACAATATCACGCATTTTTCCATACAATTTCCATCTAATCCTTTTCTTTTTACCACATTGGCGTCGTAGGTATTCCAGTCCCGCCGTGACGACCCTTCCCTGACGATGCGGGTGTTGTTCATGCGTGCCAGTGGTTCTCAAGTATTTTTTCGCCCGGCACTCTTTCCGCCCACCGTCCAACGAGACCCGTTAATGTCCGCCCGCAGCATTGAATCATTCACTGTTCAGTGACTATCGTATCAAGAATCCATTCGCAAGCTATCAGTGCTTTCCGGCTGTAGGCATCGGTTCGTTCCACCAGAACCGTTAGGTGCTGACCACCACTGATGATATATTGCTCAGTTGCCTGTTGCTCCCTGAAGCAACTCGAAATCCGACTAGAATAGGTTAAGTTACTGTGGCATAAACAAGACGTAGGGCGCGTCCGATTCTTCCTGGAATTCCGGAGCGAGGGTTAAAGGGACTAACGCGATTTTCGTACGATGTCGATATGGGTGCCGTGACAGCTGTGTTTTAAGCCATAGTCGCGAATTCACACAACTTTTGAAGCCGAATGTCAGAAAGTGAAGGGTGAGATCGTTTTCGCAGATTTCGAATGCCGAAAAAACAAAAATTGTCTGCGTAATATTGATGTACCTCAGTTGGAATACTCGCTTTAGTTCAAGGGATTACGATGACATCAAACATAATTGCGGATTTGGTCACAAAGGTAAAAACTTAGATTAGGCTTTAACGTCGCTAATAATTTAATTCAATCTAACGGACAAAATCTTTTGGATTTCCTGTTAAATCAACAACTCAGACTTACGTTATGTAGAATGTGTCATTAAACGGCCGCTATTTTTAAAGGTAGAGCAAGATATATTTTTCATATCTTTTTGAAAATAATGAACTGCCTTCCTACCTGAACGATCAGCTTAAAAAAACATCCACATTTATTCAGTCCATTAACGCGGGTAAACTAACGTAAATAATTTCAGTAGCTATACACTTGATTAAGTGCAGGAAAAAATTATATTCTTAAGTATTAACAATTACGAGACACGAATCTAGGCCGGTTCCGCGCAGATAATCACTGCCTTCAACAGTAAAAAGCTGAGTATATCTTTACGCGCGCCTGTACTAGTGTAGTTCGAATTATTCGCACTACATTACGCTGCAAGCGGATTCAAAGAGCTTGCAATGTAAGTACCGCGTTGCAAGCTGTTTGAATCCTGCAACAACATGAACAGTAAAATAAATGACCCACCTAACGTACAATATTTCCATCGAGGCAAAATCATTCAGAGGTAAAACTTTGATTTTCTTATTTTTTTATTCCAGATAACACAGAAGCAATCTTGCATAGGTGTCTTTTTGCACCAGGTTGGCTTATGTTGCTGTGCGTACGCATCCAAAAAGCAGAAACTGTATTTTGGAAAAAAACTTCAACTACAAAAGTTTACGGCTTATCGATTTCCGCCATTTACGCCGCTAGAAATAAAGAAAAAAAATATATATGCGACATGAACAAATAGGTTAATGAACTGAGAAGCGTATCTGTAGTTATTATTTTTATTATTATAGCCTTTTAGTCTCATCGCAGGCTAGCGATTAAGACGTGTGAATCGAAACAAGGAACTGTTCAATACTGTCTGACAATAAAAGATCATTTAAAGAAGTTATTAAATATTTATAATGAGTTGTGAAAGGACATCTAAGTTCGCGGATATCGTGAAGCTCACGGTGCCTAATTCAGCCTCGTACAGGCCGACAAAAGGTAACCAGTAATAAAACGCCCTAGCGCACTCTCTTCTTCCTATGCAAAACATCCTGTACTGAATCTAAAGAACCTGTTAAATTTTGGTATGTTTATTCTTTCATATATTTAATTCTTTGGTTCTGTTTATTATTTCAAGTAGCATCATCTATGAGTCGAATAGTGTTGCTCTACTGGAAAAGCTGCAACAAGCGCAGTTACGAGCGTCACGTTACACGCAATGGCCACCGCTACAGCGGCGCCTAAAGAGGCTAAGTAGCGCCTGTTGAAAACAGGCCGGTCATAGTTGTGTGCAGTTACAACACAACGCGATCTAATGAATGTTTCGAGTTTCATATCCGGTACTACCGCTAACCTGGGGGCCAGCTTTTACACCGCGAAATAGCGTGTGTCTATGTACGGTATCGAACTCAAGCCACCACGTATACCTAATCTTAATAGGTAAAGACATTACCACCGCATCGTGTTTGAATCTAGTCTGAACAAGAACTAATTCTCTAGAGACTCTTCACTAACAGCAGTAATGGCTATCTATGTCTGACAGGGATGTTGTGAGAGCTATTCCAATGTGTTATACTAGAGCCTGTTACTAATGCAATTGACATGAATTGCTGCTCGAGCTATATGTCTCTTCGTCCAGCCTTTCCCCCTTCTTCCGTGAATCCGTAACCGGCTAAATATAACAGCTCCGGCAGCTACTGTTATGTTTATATTTCCAACCTAGCCCGACAACATCAAAACCATTAACGATAAGACATTTGATAACACCTTGCCCCCAATCATAGACGTCTACTTTCAGCAGGGGCCTAACATGTTTGAGGACTCACATCCAGGGCGATATGCAACTCCGCTTCACCTGAGCCTTACGGAAAGCTACCTACTGATGCATCTAAGCAAATTGGTCAACTTGTACATATGGTACCATGCAGGCTTAACAGAAACAAAACGGATCACTGCATTCTCCTCTACAGCTGCGTTCCCCATCATTTGACGAATCGATTCCGCATCGGCAAGCGCGAGCGCTCTCACTGCTGGTAGCTTGACAAGATGGTAACTTTGATTTTCGTATTTCGCTATCAACACAAACGATGTGGGCGCAACCTCTGCCTTAGCAGGCGTTCTGAAGCACAGCACAACGGATTATGAAATAAATTCTCTATTCACTTGTTGACTCCAAATTTCATAAATTAGTTATGTTAGGCTTTGGTCCTAAAACACTATGGAATCACAATGGACAGGGATGCGGCGTAACTTCTGAGTGGGATTAGAAAACGTGGAGGACACTAAGAACCGTTCGGGAAACTCTTATCTCTGGTAAGTTTAAAATACCGCCGATTTTCAGCTCAATCCATTTATCTCTTTAGATTTATCTTTATGGTGCTCGCTGTGTCTATACATTGAAAAATAGACAAGACAATGTACTTGAGTTAGTGTCAAAGAAATTCCGATACTCCGAGACGATAATTCCGTCACTTGAGTGACTCTGAAATGTTTTTTTATTGGTGTAATTTGAAGTAATTTGGGAAACACGGCGCCGGAGATCAAAAGAAGGATAAAGGCGTTGGATCCAAAAAGGGGGTGATGATAAAAGAGGTAAAGTAAAATTTTCGCGAAGGATTCATCTACTTAACAAAGAGATGAAAGGCAGGCTCATCTGTGTTCCTAAAAAATAGCGTTTTATAGTGACATTTCTGACCTATTTTTAACTAGCAGCAAACGAATTCGCTTCGGTCTGCGATTATATCAAACAACTATAGCACCGATACGGTCCTACTGAAAAGGCTCCAGCTATTAAAAAGTTCAACATTTGTAATACGCTAAGGGTGACTAACAAAACGGACGTGTTTGTGTATTTATATATTTCTGGGTTCCAACAATTCAAAAGCGAATACGTTCCTTTGGCGATTTAATAGATCTTTGTTCGCTGCCTAACTCTTGATCGGAAGCAATTCTTGGACTCGAGAAATTTTCCGTTTCAGTTTACCGTCAGTAAACGGCTTGGCTGAGTGCAGGGTGAGTGGTGAGTGTTTGCAACGCGTACCACCTTTAGTAACGTAACTCCATAGAGGTACCGGTAGTGATCAAAAGTCACGCTGAACAATATCCGTGACGACGAATCTAAAGAGCAGCGGCTACGACAATAACGGAAACGGATAGTATGAACAAAATTCAGACGGGCTCACCGACCAGCGACGAACCATAGGCAGGAGACGGTATTTCGGCGCGTCGCTTCCTACCGTTATAACAGCTGTACCAGCAACCGCAGCAGAAGTCAGTCTTTTATGATCGTTGGCCGTAACTGAGTGAGCTAGCGCTTCTAGCTAAGCTTTGACAAGTGGCCGGTCAACTATGACTAGCTATGAGAAACCTTACGCTTAACCGGTGCGTCACCAGAACAGCTAGTCCCGATTGTCCCGATTTTACGGTAGTAACGCCAACAACTATAATAACAATATCTACAACAATGAACTTGTCGGGTATAGTAGCTGAATTGACAGTGACAACAAAAGTGACATTTTGCTGTGTCATGACATAACAACGAAAGCAGTGACTATACAGAAAAACGGATCGACCCCACGTGTTTTTGCTGACAGCAAAACGCTTTTTAATAGGTTAAAATTTGCTAGTCAAGTCGTTTTACCATAATCAAGTTGTAAACGCCTCGACTGTTGTTCCGTCCTTTCTATTCTATATGTAAATCTATTCGTATTGAGACAACCCACAATCTAATCAGCAGTCCATTTATCGTCGTTATATCCCGAGGCCCGCATCTGTCTTGTCAAGCATCAGTTTCGAACGTTAGAAGCAGTACACATAGCTGTGCTAAGAGAGAAAGGCCGTCAGAACAATAGAACGATGGCGAGAGGGCACCGGACCAAATAAATTCAATCGGGTTAAATCAGATGACTCACGTTACCAAATGGCCGTCCTTCTTTCAGCTAGGACTGATCGGTCACTAATTATATTCATTTATGCCCTAAAGCGGAAGTTCATCCACGTCACAAAGTCTCAAACGACTGATTCCTTACGATGGATGGGACCGTCGCTGCAAGCTAAACATGTTTTTTCTTTCCTCGTTGAATTACACTGATTGAAGCCCCAGATAAGGGCCTTGCCTGATGCACGATTGCCCGCCCTCGTCGAAATTCAAATAGTTCGAAAACACGCAAGATTCCTTCACTATTTCTCTGGATTTCATTATTGAACGACAGTAATGATTGAGCCCGATTAGCGATCATAACTTTCACCAGTGCAATATTTTATTTGTATTCTAAGATCTTATCGTTGGTAGCACAATAACAGCGTGAAGCATTCAAACGTGGAAATTCGTTTGAGTGTATAATTGCTGCCAGTGTTCGCTAAAAGGAAGACTGAATTATGAGCAGAACTTAAAAGTAAAGTCATCGCCCCGATCTATTTATACGAACGAAGCCAGCTAAAAGCGGCAATTTGCATCCACTCGTAAACATTGAAAAAAAAGCTAGTGGTCTCACAGAATGCAACGAAATTCTCTCTACTATGAAAAGTGGCATATGCAATAAACACATACAGCATATACTATGGCTCTTAGATGCTAAGGCTTATTTGATCAAAGTCCAGTATTGTCTCGTATTAGTGTGCTGATTACTGTAGAAAAATTCAAAGAAAATTATTCCATCAAGCTCTGGCTAACCGCTAACGGGCTCGATTGCCGATGGGCTCTAGACTACGTATTAGCTTACGCTCGTAACTAAAGAAAAAAAATCTGTATTGCTAGCCGAAGAATCTAAACATAATTATACTCTTTATGTCGTGAAACATTGCCCTTTGAACCGTGATTTTTTTCAATAAATCGAATATCGTTAACATTCTGCATGATTTTTTTCTGTATACTATAGAGGTAGAAATTTAAAAGAGTAAAGGACATACTCATTCTGCTTAACACAATTACACAGTTGATAATTGATTTATTCACTACAAATGATTTGGAAAAAACCGGCCGGCTTCAGATACTGGTGATCGAGTTAGAAATTTTACATCGGGTAAATTGACAATTTTGTGTTAAAAAAAAGATAGTAGGTATACTTGTTTTAAATAATTATGGACATCTAGAGCAAAGTATAGATATTTTTTTACAATAATAGAAATTATCGTTTGTTAGCTTTCTTTCTAGTAATGTGCACTGCTATAATAGACAAGCTGGTTCATAAATACCAAGGTCACGCATATGTTCTAAGTATAGAGTATACATATGTAAAGGGCTTGTAATTAAAAACTCCTCTTCTATGAAAATGTAGCTTTCACGCATAATACAACGATGTAATTTTTTAATACTTGCAAGTATATACTTTTATTATTCTGTCAAAATATGAGCCTGAGCTCACGTTGATTTCGAAGGACCTTCAAGGACGGTGTGTAAACTCATATACGTAGATACGTAGTATATTCTTATTACCAAGGATTACACAGCTATGTGTATTGATCTACTGGACAGACTGGGCGAACGCCTCGATTTGTCGCATGATCTGGGCCTGAAGTTCATCTTCGCGACATCGGGGATTTGTCTTGATGTATTCAACAATGGAGAGTACAGTTTGTGTCTGAAATTGAAACAATTCCTATTACTCGATCTCATCGTCATATTTCAAGGAGGTTATCATAGAGATTCCGATATTTGCGACATCGATGAGCTATTGGGAGTTAAGGAGAGATAAAATATCCCATTGTATTTGTCTTATACATCTTTCCGCTAACGGAATTATATAGTATAGGATTCGATTATATAGTATAGAATTTAACAAATATTCAAGCGATACAAATAAAAGCAATACCCTTCATCAGACTGACCCTGAGGGCTTTGTTAGGATCCGTGTTCAGCTGAAGGCTAGCTGTTATTTGATTGATTAAACGCAGCCCAACAATGTGCTTGTAGAAGGTTTCTGCATGCTCTACTTTGTGCAGTGTCAGGAATAGGCCCAACTATAGGAAAAAAATAGCAACAAAAGCAAGAAAATCACAAGTTAGACAGACACAATCAATTAGACATCCGAAAGAGTTGACTGGAACGAATAGGTCACAATAAAGCGTATGTTGTCATCTCTGTATTGCTTACCGTAGTGACGATCTACAGTAAATTACTTCGATTTATATAGAATCAAAAGAAACCCACTTCATGTTAAGGGTGCGGTTGAATATGGCTCGCACTCAACATGTTTTGACTCAGTATGACTCCTCATATAAAACTGAACACTCTAGTTGTACAAATGTATGAATAATCTGTATCATCTTAAGACGCCATCGCCGCTTGATGCTTGCCAAAGTGTCTGTATGAAAAATGTAGGTGTCAATAAAATGTAAACGTATATTTAGTAGCCCAGTGAACCCTTAAAAAAATACCCCGAACAGTTAGATAATTAGAGTATCAGAACTTCGCAGAGAGAAAATCATGGCGATGGTATATCACGACATCTGCATACACTAACAAATATATAATATTATACTGCCTTATGATAACGGAACTCTCAGAAAATTTGTTTGAAGCAAACTCTTTAAACGGCTCGTTTGAAAATTTATTAGTCTCATTGTTTTCGCTGAAAAGAGTTTGACAAAAGTCGTCCGTATCTGCATGTTTCTCTATTCGAACCTTATATTTATCGAAGATACCTATATTTGAACGCCTTTTATTATGAGTTAATTGGAAGATATGAAACACATTTTGGTGCAGATTCACAATTATGACGTCACACAATATTTTTTTCACTACTAATTTTCTGATAATAACTATACTGCGTCGTATGTTCTAATAGGTCATATTGTATATAATAATAATTTTCCTACACCAATTTTTAGCATACCAAATTTTTAAACTAGGACCTATTCCCGGGCGTTTCGTATATTGACCAAAATAAAAGCCATCGTTCAACATAGCGTTGTCTAGGTGATATGCGCCTTGAATTGACACATTAATGAAACAGTAATGCTGTACATTTAACAAAATGCACTCGATGCACCTTTATCGCCTATTGCGTCGAACAGCAAATGTAAAAAGCTGATTCGCTCTCAACATTTAGTTAGCCAGTTAATTCTATTGTTTTTCCTTTAGCGACAGGAGGTCAGTCACTGCCCTAAATATATCTAAGTTATAGCTAAGTGTGAGCGGCCGATTCTGTTTCATCCGTCCGTGTAACCTCATTTGGCTTTACACGCCACGACCCCCCCCCCCCCCTTAGTGCTCTTCACACATCATTGGTAAGCCAAAGTCATGGATTATCTATATAAAGAAACTAGCGAATACCACCAGTCTCCCGCGAGCGGTTTTCGCTAAGGTGATATTTGCTACTTATTTCATCAAATGAAAGTATGACTAAAAACGTGAAACTTACACCAAGCTTGACTGTAACCTATTTGATACAATCTTTATATAATTTTTATTCCGACCCGAAGAAAGTTGGTCTTATGAGGATTAGGTTAGTAGTATTTGCAGGTTGAATATCTTATGCGAGATGGATGTTTAGTTTTTGGCCTATTTCAAGAGAAAACTGTGGGCTTCCAATGAGTAGAAACAGTACGTTTTTCGTACGCGTTTTCCCATGCTTTCTGAGCTTCGTTCTGTGTTTACGTGGTTAATTCATTTCGAGGGATAGAACGTAATGTTTAAAACAAGGCAGACTACACTACGGGCAGCTCCCGCCGTTAGAAGAGAACTGAGCTGAGCAGACCAAAAGTAATTGTTTCGCAACGCGAATGAAAACGGGATATAGGACATTAGTTTAACCGGTAGCAGCACAGAAAGTAATTGAATGCCCCCATTCCACGTGTAGGAAGGCTTTTGTGCACGTGATAATGACTGCGGAACTCTAGTGCGATTAATCAACTGTTCGGATTCGGGGTCCCGTCAATTTTTGCAGCTTGAATTATTATTATTATATGTAGCTGACCAATAACGGTCAATCCATTTCTTTCAACAAAACACTTTCGCTGTAGAAGATGTTTTCTGACGGCCCAAGGGTCACGACTGTGCATTCTAAACATAGACGTATGATACATCCGCGTACGGTATTTTGTGAGCATCTTCAAGGAAAACCAGGTTCATGATGAGAAACTTTAATGCCAAAGAAACAGGACCGCATAGCAATTAGCCTCATACTAAAGAACAATGTACGACGTATAGATAATCAAATAGTGTATCACGAAGTCAATTTTAGTCAGTTATTTGATTTATTCTCTATAGGGACCTCAATAAACAGATAAGTGCAAATGTTTGTAGTTGCGCCAGCAGGGATCTGAAACAACATTTTTTTGAGGAAAAAGCTAGATTACTGGTAAGAAGAACTGATGATAGTCGAATTAACATAATTAATTGGTGTAATCTTTAATGTCCATTTGCAAGTCTTCGATTTGAAATTACTAGTTAATTATGTTTGCAGTAATACATATTGGATTTTTAGATTTTCGATGCTTCAATTTGAATGTCTATTATCTGACTAAATTGAACGTTGTCTGGCCATTTTGCTTTGGACCTATGGATCTTAAAACAGGTTCCAGTAATTCTTTGCGAGAAATTTAATCAGAATATTTCTCGGCCAGTATTCTTTTCTTGGTGAACAACAAATGCTACGTGTTCTGTTGGGTAAGGCTTCTATAAAGGACTTCGGTGTCCTAAATATTTGCACGTAAACATACAAAATAAACTGAATAGCTGGTTTTCCATTTCTAGATACAAGAAAACATGCACTTTCTACTAAAATTATACTGACCTGTTCGGCCATTGCGAGATTATCGTTCGATATAAATGAATGCAAAGCTTCATCGAATTCAAAAATGCTTCGTAGAAAGTTTCCTGATTGCTGTTGTGCAGCCATCCTTGGTCTGTCCTCCGCACAGGGACGGTGGATAGACTAGAATCTCTAAAAGAAAAGGTGATTCGATCTCCATCAGTTAGTTCATTCTGTTGGTAAGCCATTGAAAAATCGACGAATCATACCCCTCTACCTACCACTGAATCAGTTACTAATAAATAACACCCAGAAAGCATAGTATAGTTCATATATGGAGATTTAGTAAATGGGTATTTGCCGATAAAAACGGCGGACAGCAAATTTGCTGTCCGCCGTTTTAAAAAAGCTAACATGGATTTTGTCTATTTTTCCGACTATTTCAAATAGGCAAAAAATGTACTTATATACATATAAAGCCGAATCTCAAACCTGAATCAGGTTGTGCAGTCGGTTTTATTATCTAATTGGTGTCTTTTTATTTGACAAGGTACCACGTAAGTGACGAGGCCAAGCCGCTGAGAGCGCACCATTACACAGCCTCGGTGGCATTTCTACTGATGTCAGCTTCAACAAGCAACGCCGCCTTGGGATGCCCCTTCGTTATTGCTATCTTCATCTTCAGTTCCTCTAAAAGAAAGATTTTTTCTTGTAGTTTCTTGTGCTGCTAAATGTTTCTTTGCAGACGTACCCGGACAGTCTTTACCTAGATATGCGGACGCACGCTTATTGGCGTATACCAGGACCGCCATCAGTACTCTCGCTAACTCCAGAATTTTGAGCCGGTTTTCTGAAACATCAGCGAGTTCTCTAAGAAACGGGTGTAAAATTTCTCGTTAGGAATAGGTGCAAGTGTAGTAGTCAGATCACATTTCCAAGATGCGATGAAGCTCAGACGCCCAATAATAGAGAAGTCCGTTTCTAACTGTTTTAGATGCTGCAAAAACAATTCGATAACCGCTCCGCATCGATGGATAATAAGCAACCTTTTTTAAAGCAAAGCTCGCTTTAGGAACTTGAAGAATATCGAGTCGTGCTTATTGGACCGCGGCGCTCTGATCCAGGCGTAGTGTAGACATAGCAGCCGTACTATTCTATTGTCTGAGGGCTAAATCTTGACAATAGTAGAAATACATTGAATAAATTTGGTCTGGTTGGATTACCTAGTCCAATTCTCAGTTCGACTGCGTGGTGTTGACTAATACTTTACGTAGTACGAATCTCAATTGCTGTTGCACCGACAAGAGATCATTGACTTAACTGAACGCACATAAACGGCAGCGACATTTAATATCACTGAGGCTATGTAGTGGTGCCTTCTCAACGGTTTCGCCGCGTCACTACCGTGGCATCTCGTCGGATGCTAGGACACCAATTAGATCTCAATGATTCGACCTTTAGTGGCTCAGCTTGTATGTGTATAAACACACGTTTTGTGTAATGTGAAACATTTTCGAGAAAATCGACGATATCCATAGTAATTTTCTTTCTGGAAAAATATTTGCCGTTTGTCAAAACTTCTTGTCATGTATGCCCGTTTGCTGTAGAGGTTGACATCGCAGGTAGCTAATAGTAAATAAGCCTTTCGCGAACATTAACTCCAGTTAGATTATAGATATATAACCAAAAAGCTGACGATATTTCCGCCAGTCACAGCATAGACACATATACATGATGATAATTAGTACAGCAAAAACAAGAAAAAGCGCAATATCAAATGTTTGTGTAGAATAAAACCACTAATTTGTCAATACTACGAATAAGGGGAAATGTTTTTCAGTTGTCCGTTGCTTCGGCGTCACGTTTACATTTTTCAAGCGCCATTTCTGGGTTATATTGCTCAGTGCAAAAAATGCGCATTTACAGAATTGGAAAATTCGCTAGCATCTTGTTCCCTGTAGCTGGCAACTTCATCACGAACCATACCGTGAGAATCAATGGTACTCACGGTTCCTGGACTCTTTTTCACGGCAATTATCCGTTTTATCTGATTTTAGTCATTTTCTTTGGCTTTTCAAATGGCTATTCGAATATTATCCTTAGCTCTGTCCGCCATCCGTGAATCATTATAGTCCAATAATTCACGGGCTATCTGCGAAATGGGTTTGCATCCCAAAAAGCCCTTATATGGTATGAAATGTTAGCTAGATGCGTCATTAACCCCTTTTTTTTGATGAAACTGTGATCTCTCTTCTTTACCATGAGAGGATTCCAAACTTTCCTGTACTTCAAATCGTTGAAAAAAGTGTTTGTAGGGCATGTAGTTAGCAGCAGGCTAGTCAACTCCTCCACGCAAGAAGTAATATAACCGCGTTACGAAAGAATCACTACGATGAACGGGTGATTTTCAGGTGGAGTGACATCGAACAGCCCTTCGCAATCGAATGGAATAACCCCTTGACATAACTCCGTTCGACTTCTTTTTTTCGGTTGTATTTTCGGAAATGGTGAACCAACTCCAGAAAAACATCCATATCGCCATTTCAAAGATATTACCAGGTGTATACCGAAAAGTGACTAAACGTTGAATGAAACGAGTCGCTACCATGAAGAAAGCTCGTTAATTCATGTCTCTACATGTGTGTCGCCTTCGCGCTACTCGTAATCTAATTACTGCTAGCTTGGTTTTTTGACAGACCGAACAATAGAGGCGCATCTCTGTGCGGGTATATTTGTGAATATACGTGAATACGTAAAATACGAATATGCGAATATACGTGAAAATACGTGTAAATATACGTGTAAATGTCTGCCTTAACGTAATCAGAAGGACGATGAAAACAATGTACTATTTGCTAACAATAGCTTAAATGTGTTTAAATGGTATTCATTACATTGTGGTATTTTCTCGGTAAAATCACACGCAGAGGTTAAATATATCTACTATTCTTCTTCAGTTAATTTTATTTCACATTTTTAGCTTAATTTCACTATTTATGTATCTAGACACAATATAATATTACTTGTATAGTGAAGATGCTTGCTGTGAGTCACAGGCGGTGCATTTTCATACTTTAAGGAAGAAAACAATGCGAAGTCGTCTTGAGCTCTTTCAAAAGTATAAATCTGTATGATAGAATGATAATTAAATTTCTTATGGCACAATAATATATATTATCGCGTAAATCAGGTTTTTCTAGTAAGCGAGCATAACTTGAAGTGCTGTAGAGATTAATCAAGTTATCAAGCCGTTGAAAAAATTGTATTACACACGTAAATTGGATTTTACTGTATTTTCAATCATGTAAACAATATGTTACAGTTTCAAATAATAAATATCATTATTGTTGGCTGGCTTCCGATGTCTAAGCTCATTTACCACTGATATCTTTTGCGCCCGGTTTCAGAGCTCTGTATTGTACTCGCCTTAGCTGTTGAGATTTTAATGATCGAAGGGCTACGGCCAAACTGTCTCGTAAAACAGGGTCGTGTCACAGACTTTTAAAAACTGAATTTCGAGCCAACTTCTGCCACTGTCAGAATGGGTTCGTCTGAGGCGTGATTATTCCTACCCTCTCCCATGAAGTCTCCACTCTCGTCATTCTCTAACCTCCTCTGTCGCCCTGGTCGTTGGGGTTCAAATTTTCGTTTGGCGCTAAACCTTTATCCAACTGAACCAAAATTTAAAACTCTGTTGTTACAAGCAGAAGTTACATCGAACTGAGTGGACAAAGTACAAGTCTTTGCTCCAAATGTTAGTTCCCTAAAAATGCATGTGCCATTGTAATAAACATCTAGCATCTTGATGTAACAAGCTCTGTCCAAAAGTTTCTACATTAAGCGATACAAATACTCATGCAGGGAAAATTGATCAGACAGCCAAACTGAGAAGTAGATCATATACAGGAAAAGTTTCAATGGTAAAACTAAATGAACATGTATTTTTAATAATACGTAAATATCATTCCCGCTTTTATTGACACTTGCCATCACAGAATACACAAGTGTTGACATAAAAACGCAAATGATGCTTTGTCTGGGTGTACATATCGTATATGTATAATGAGTAACTGCTAAGATGGCCACAGCTTGAACGAAAAAATGTCCATATGGGAAATGTGTGTTCTTTAAGAAAATTTCTTTTTCAAATATAGATCAACCAATTGACGTATTAAACAAAATGGGCAAAAATAAGGGTGAAATCTCAGTTAGGTGTCTACGTATGTACGATTATCTAGCTGAAGTGTACAATAAAAAAAGATTGGAAAACGTTGACAATCATTGGGCTATGTTGTGCGCTGCTGGCCTCTAAACATGGGTTCAGTATCAACCCGATCATCAACGTCTATTATTTTCGGTTAGGAGAGTAGATCTAATAATATTATTGTAATTTGTCAATGCAATAAATTTAGCTTTCGCTAAAAGCCAAATAGCTCTGCTTACTTTACTTTTTACCTCATAGTTGTTGCTACTGTTGCGTCGTGAAATAGACGCAAGTGAGATCCGTGAACAGAAAATACGCGTATGATGAACTTTGAGAGAAATGTATACTCAAGCCATAACGCCCTCTTTAAACGATAACTTTATAGTTGCGTGAGCTACCCTAGCTGATGGCATGCTTTGTCATCCCGCGTTGAACTTATCCAGAGCCCTTTTAAAAATTTGTGTATCTGATCTCCAACCGGAACCAGAACTGGGTTGTGTTCCATTTTGCAGGAAGTGTTCAAATATTGTTACTGCGCTAAATTATTCGGTTGCCTGTTGTTCGTTCATTTGCATTGTGGATTACAAATGCTCTAGCTGTAAATTTTATAGTGATATTTTTATTTTGATATTCTCGTAATTTTAAAACGAAGTTTCAACGACCCAAAAGGTAAATCGATTCAAATAGTGTTACTTGCAGAGAAGTTGCGCAACTAAAAAGAAGAAAATATTTGTTACCTTCTAGATACGTAAAAGATTGAAAATATTTTCATTCACGCAGTCTAAGTTACGTAAACGGTTGACAAACTGCCAGATTGTAGATCTCATCGAATTCTATACATGTAGGATCCACCCAAGTATTAAGCTACCGAAATACTTTAGTATGATAATTACTTGTGACGAATATTAACAAAGTTCACAGAACGTTTTTGTAGCTTTCCAAACTGGCAATGTTATTTAACTTTCTAATTGTAACGTGTCGAAGTTTTCAACTTGGAAGACACTTTTGTGTCCGGAACAGTTAACTTGATCGCAGAAAGGCTTAATAAAACCAAAAAATAATTCTTAAAAGCTAGTTTCTTATTAACAAATTATTTTATCAAGAAAAAATACAGATGTTTCATCTTCAATAGCGTGGAACAATTAGCTGCTGTAAAAGTCTTTCGGACACCTTGTATGTGATACTAAGAAAAAAGACATAACCAAATTCAACCCTCGAAGAATTTGTTTAATTCAAATTTGGTAATGTGTTAGCTCTAATCATGCAGAAAAGCGGTTTTAGAAGAACAGACAAATATACACTCATATATAAAAATGTGGGTTGGAACCCAAACGGAAAAAGTTAGGACAGGGAATATTCCAGGCTTATGTAACACAAAAACAACACATATTATTTTGAAAATTTTGCATCTTATTGATACGTTACGAATGATAAATCGATTGTATCATTTCTTGGCGCGGGAACCATAAAAAGTATGTCGCGATAATAGTAAGTTAATCGAAAAATTCCCCTACATTTAAGTTCCACCGAATAACCTTATATAGTCCTTTAATTTGCCGTTCCCTTTTTTCTTATTTCTTAACTCAGTTAAATGTTCTATAACATGTTTGTTCTTTAAGTTCAAAGCCACGATGAGATAGTATTGGATCCAATAACAAATAACCAAAAACTTATTTGTGCATATTTGGTTGCTCTTCGAACGACATAAGCTTATTCGATTTTTGTCCCAGTTATCACAGCCGCAATTAACCTAGCAAAAACTATCTTCATCGAAGATCTACTATAATAACGTTTCTCGTTGGAACAGTCTGTTTATTATGGATTTATTATGATCTTCGTAATCGTCGGTCAACCAAACAGCAGACAACGGTCACTTGCAGCAGTGGCGCCAAATTCAATGGAGTACCGCAGAGCTTTCCGTTTCTCTCTCTCTCATTCTATCCGAATGATTCAACCATACGAAAAAAGTAACAATAATCGTAATAACAGCAACACGCTGGCTAGTAACGTGCGCCATGGTGATCTTAATGCTGCTGAAGCGTTTGATAAACCGGGCGGAAATGCAACCCCAACCTGGCTCAACGCCAATTCGCTGTTACCGCTAGTGATGATTGCTCTGCCCTGCTGACTCTTGACGGCTCCGCACACAATGATAATTTTTCCCTAAACTCTATTGTGACGCCACAGTGCCGCCCTCCTTTGCTTTGTTGGCTGTTAACGTTAATTTTGAACTCATTTCTTTCTGCATCGAGGCATTATCGTTGCTGTTGCTATTATTGCCTTACGGGCCCGTTCAGACTAAAACTGACTGCTCCGCACCTCTCTACTAAATAACGTGGCCCGAGGCCATGTTGAAAGGCGGTACCTTCGTCGCTGGCGTTTTTGGTGATGTCCGATAGTCTATTTTTGAGAGCCAGGCCAGACTGAAGTTTGGCGCACACTAAATACATTGCGCTTTTTCTTTTGGCATTCTCTCTTAAATTCAACAGAGCGGAGCCTATTTAGGCCACTCTGTTTTGACAATCGAACTTACCACTTTATGCGGGCTAGCCGTGAAGATATAGGGATTATGCGTAAGTGAGGCCCACGAAAAGCTCGTGAAGTGTAAAGCCTATGTGGGTGGTTACACTGGAAAAAGAAGGGATTTACAGAACATAACGCATTTTGCGCGATTAGAAAATTATCATCACCTAGGTAACCCTATTTGTCGTTGAAAACAATATAAATAGACAAACGGAATACATTAGTTTCTACTTACCGTTGCGCCGGACGACTTATCGGACGAATTGTTCTTTTTAAAATTTCAAATATTACATTAATTACATTAATGACCTACAATATTTGGAAAGGATAGGTGAAGCAGAAAAGGATGTTACCTAACCACTCTGCGATACGCATAGACTTCCTGACACTCCTGGGAAGAGGCTCCCCCTAACGTCGGCCAGCCCTTTCCCCAAATTTCGATCTGATATAGGTAGTAAAGGCTTCAGCCAGTTCGCACATATATTCTGATACTACTGCACTACACATAGTAGTGCACGTAATAAAATCATGCACTAAAATTGGCAGCACAGCTCCACTGCGAACTAGAGTTAAGTTTACTTGTACACTAGTTGTGAGATCACAGGGTATTTAGATATCCAGTTGTAATGCATTTCGGATTGCATTCGGATTAATTCGCAATTTCTGATGCGTGTAGTGACTTCTGCTGAGCTTGGAACATGCGATATCCACTTTCGTGATTTCAGCGTGGCACGTTGCTAACAGCTGAGAAGAACATCACGAACTTTAACAGGCAGTCGGAACAAGACAATTCAAAATGAAAGCGGTGGAAGCAGAAACGTTCGGAAAAATGGTGCAAACTAAATTTTGACAATGATTAAAAACCCTATAGCGAAGTGTTAATATCCCATTAACTTTTAGCGGTGTCGGACGGATGAGTACACCTCTGTGACAACGGATACCTTCATGTAGACACTGTGGCAAATATTTATTGAAATTCAAGTCACTTCGGCGTTCTATTGTTAGATAATTCATAATACGCCCATCCTTGCGGCACGTGGCAGATCAAACTGTTCAATTAACGGTGTGTACTTTAGATATATCAAAGCATAATTACTAAATAGCTTTTTGAGAATTCGTACTTAGTCACTACACAATCTCACAAGTGGATAGTAAACATATAGACTTTGCGGTGCGCGAAAAGCAGACATAGCATTTATTCCTAAATAAACAACTAGTTAAACTACAAACTACTAATAACTATTACAGAAGAGAGAGCAAAATGACAACTATGCCGACGGTCACATAGCTGTGTGTTGTTTTCTAGAGACCTCACTGGTTCGAAACCTATTTCCATTGGCCTTGCACCATCAACCAGATGAAACAGGACACTGGTGAAGATGAAAGTCACCAACAAAGGCCAAAGCAGAGGTCGGGACACTCAATAAAAATAAATGGAGACACACTGAGTAGAATTTTAGAGGACGATTGAGACCGATGGCATCGATAAAGTTACAGATTTAAGAAGTGACAACAAATAATTATAGTGAAATGAACCATCTAGCAACTGCAGAAGGCTGTGCTTCAAAGACTAATGTGCAACATCCCTAACGCTAGCTGCACGCACAACGGGAGCCAGTACAAAGAGTGATAACTAAATAACAGAAACAAGGCTTAGCAAAACCCGAAAGGTATTACAGCAGCCAATTGATAGAAAACATTATCTTTGACCTTCAAAAAAATTTATCACAAGTGACCCAGCTTGATATTGTTCAGGCTGCAAGAGCATAATTTCTCTAAAAATTTGTTAGGAAATACAATGGAGTGACATCACAACAGAGTTATTGTTACAATAATGTACCAGTCGATGGGTTTTAGCCCATTGATAGACTAGCTAAATCTAATGGCGTGGTTCGTCCACTTCATACAGAATACGTGACCATTTAAAAAAGCAAAATCGGCTCTATATCTAAAGTTGTGGGTTAACCAGTTTGCATTGGTAAAATACGTAGAGCAAGTTATTGTCGCGTCATCAGCATGTGATCGAAGATCGAGAAGTGTCGACTTCTGCCAGGATCGATTAGCAACTGGCTAGTTCTTTCCTCAAGAGGATGACAACAAATCTGAATTGCTACATGTAACGATATAACAACAGAGATATATCATAGTATACGTAGAAAAACGTACAAATAGTGCAACTGTGGTTTAATATTTATCGTAACCTTTGATCTTCATTAAAGTATATCTTAACGTTAGAATTTTTCGTTTGAAATTTTCCGAGCCGTGCTAAGATTGATTTGCAGATTTTTTTAGCATTACACATGTATTTTATAGATAGTGTAAATATAGACATTGTAACACCCATTTCGTAATCGGTCAAAGGGTCTGTAATGAGAATCAACAAAACTTATTTTGTTGTACGCTTAAAGAGATTCCAACGAAATTGCCAACAAAAAACTAGAAAACCGTAGAAAAGTAATGATCTGCATACTAAGCATGAACGAAATGCCGTCAGGATGACTACCAACCTATTTAACAACATAATTTAATTAATCATCAAAGTCAGATGCTCAGATTTTTTTTTCATAATAATATATTTCTTTCCCAGATGCGACCAATTCTATACCTTCTTCTTGCGTCATTGCTGTTACCACCTTCACTTGGTCAGGGCGTTCCTCTAACGTTTGGTATGCGGAAGCTGGCCTTTTCTGCAAACCAGTTCGGAATCGATCTGTACCGAACAATGCGTCACTCTGAAGGCAACATCGCCATTTGCCCCTTCTGTATCGATCAGTCATTACTCATGACTCTATTAGGGGCTCAAGGTCAATCAGCGATGGCTTTACGGCATGTTTTATATCTCTGGGGAATGCAGGTAGAAGCACATTTTTTAAAATATAATCTACGATGTTTTTTTGTAAACAAAGTATAGTAATTCCATAACATGGTATCATTGGTTATAGTGTAAAATACCTTCAGCTGCCATTAGGCTTTCTATTTTCTGGAGTTGTAAAAAACAGATTTCGGTTTTATTTGGTTATCATGTTATATGCGTTGTATGGTTAGAGCTTTTAGTCCGATTCATCAAAATGTACCTTCCTCAAAATGTTTTTTTTCAATGAACTACTCATATCTCAATATTATTTCAAGGGTTTCCAATAGTAGTTCCTATTATTTTTCTTGATAATTTTAGCCTCAGGAGCTGCACACAGCATCGCACCAACTAATTACCCATCTGGGAGGTCACCTCAGATCTACAATGTTTGAAGACTACATGAGTCGATCAGCCAAGTCTTTAAAGAGATTTCGACGAGCTCTAGACAGATATGAAGAAAGTAGCGTTAATAAAACCGACACTAGCAAGGAAAAAAAAATGAAAGCAAAACTCCTACAACAAGATAAGATCAAGAACGACCAATATAAAAAGTGCGTACAATATTTGAGAAATAATGACCTTTATTCCTAAGTTACCTTTTAGTTTAGGTTGCTTCCTTTTAGGTCATTTTTAGGTCACTCTTTTTTAAGAAGCTAGATTTTATTTAACATAACTTCACAATGAACCACAGGAGTTTCACAAATTAATAAAAGATCGATCTGCAGCCACCAATACTACCCCACGAACAGTCCATTTGGTCAGCGAAGCGGCACATCTCCATTCCATCTTGAACAGCTTTATCCGAACCACCCTAACGCTCAGCGGGTACATCCAAGTAACCCAATTCATCCCATGGACCACCGTGTTCCGTCTCTTTACCACCGTTTGGACAATTTCCATCACGAACCGCCTGATGCTTACAGACCTTTACGACCCCATGCGGGACCCATGTTCACCCGTTATCCCGATCTGCCCCAATCATCTTCCTCCCATGGCCCTCAACCAGCATCCCACAATCAGCAACGCAGTCCACTATATGTTCCTGTTTCTGCGAGCTATATAAGCGCTGCTGATCCCTTTCAAGGTACTTTTCAATAATACTGTCCACCCAAGAGGTAACGGCAAGTTTATTTGACAATATAATATAACAAAACGTCAGGCATTAATTAAGTTCTAAATTGTAAATGGCTACTGAAGTTCCATTAAGGTAACAGAAAGTTACAATAAGACGAGAGAAGTTCGTATTGATGCTTCTAGTCTGCTTCGTGTTAGAATTGGTCATAGATTATTTCATTTGGAACGTTATTCAATAAAGAGTGTACACCGAGATCAGATAAAAGAATCTACGTAACAAGTTATAGAATAACAGAGTTCAGCTCTTTCCATTACCTAGCGTCGATGACTTCTTTTGTAGTACCAAGGCGTTGAACGGGGGGGGGGGCATTAAATTCAATATACATATCATATATAATAATGAACGTAAAAGAAATTCAGGCAACTTCTATGCTACCGTTCTTCTGTGTGGCTCTACTGCGCGATGCCTGATAATGTAATTCATCGTAATGTTCGGTAACACGAGTTCTTTTAAACGCTATATATAGCGGCGGTCATATGAATAGGTGGAATGGTCGAAATTCTTAGACAATTGACATGAAATTTTGCATTAATATTACAAAGAGGCTGCTCAAAGAGTTCGCATATCAGAGGGCAACGACGATTCAGTTAAAATAAATTCGTACTACCAATGATGACTGTGTTATATTTCCAGTCTGACAGAAATAATCTTCATTAACTACATGAAACAACTATTATTGATTAACTTACAAACTTGCAAACATCATTTACCTGATTCACTACCTATCATTAGAGAAAATAATTCATTATTTTCATCACTAGAACTACTTTATTACTAAGGAAGTTCCCACGATA
The DNA here is from genome assembly GCF_002532875.2 of Varroa jacobsoni. NCBI lineage: Eukaryota > Metazoa > Arthropoda > Arachnida > Mesostigmata > Varroidae > Varroa > Varroa jacobsoni. The sequence goes on along the minus strand of NW_019213363.1, from coordinate 58,205 downwards.
ACTGGATAGTACATAAAATTTTATACGTTCGTATATTGCTACCCGACATTTACTACAATGCATGTGTGATTTAACAGAAAAAAACTACGATTTATGTCGCCATTGTTTTACTTACATCATTTCTGCAAAACCTATACATTGCATCTGATACGTACTTTAATGTTCCCGCAGGTCGTGAACGACTTTTAAATGACTACCGGCCAGGAGATTCTGCTAGAGGTTCTCGTGGTCCCGGTACTCCGCTTGACAATCAAGTGAGTTCACAAGTTCCGCACCGGTATCCTAGCGCGTACCTACCTAGTCGTATGCCGGTATCTGGAGCAACGAACAGGCTATACTATATGGACAACAAAATCCCACAAGATATGAGTAAGCCATCATCAGTGTTAGCTCCAGCCCCACCATTGGGACCCCGTCATTATTTTCATCTTGAACGGTATCGACCTATGGCAAGCCACCTTTATGGAATGTATCAACAACCAGCAATCGGTGGTCTTCATCGACCTCCGGAGGCTTATGGGGGTTCATCTAGCTTCACATCCCGATACAGACCACCTTCTTCAACATTGTCATACGGAAGCGGTACTTATGGAGCTGCAGCAAGCGAGCCTATTCTAAGCCATTTGCCGTACAGTAGCCAAATGCTTCCTCACCGACCTTATAGTCATCAGCAATATACGTACGAATCACCGCATGACAGCAGGCCAAATGGTAAGTTAGAAAGACCATTTATTATTTGTTTGTGTATAAGCAATCATTACACTGTACAATAGGCCACGTGCAATGCACGATAACTTAGCACGTGAGCGAAAAAGTAGCTGAACACGAACTGGAGGTAATGTAGAAGATCAAATTAACATGTTTGATATATTTCTTAACGTACCATCTTTGCTCTGTTAAAAGAATGTGGCAGTCATTTAATGGTATATTATATATGTCCAATAAGATATTTTTGATTAAATATTTGCCTTCCCGCCTAAAGTTATCTAAGTGTCAAATCAGTACGATCTATCGTTAGTTGAGACACATCTCCTGCTGATGCCAGCCGTATTTGTTTACAATAATCAGAGCTCCAGAGCGTTCTCCATTTAAATTACCGATAAAGCTTGGCGTGACTCCTAGTACACCAAAAAACGATTCATTTGCAATTCCATTAATACTTACGTATACTTATGACCTGTCGTATACATCCGTACTAGTGTACAGTAGCTCTACGGTGTATTTTGCTGTACATTAATAACAAGATTAGCAACGACCTACTGAGACACAAGACGACGGCTCTGTGTCAGTCAGTCGGTCCTCAAAATTTCACGGCTAGGAAAAAGAATCAACAAAATGGACCGATCGCATAGGTCTGCTAGGCTTTAATCGTATTATGAGTGACAGCCTAATTTAGTCTAGCACCATGTCCGCCGAAGAGGAACCATCGTATTTGAAACGGCGTCGTCGTGAGGAAACTCCCGAAAAGGATAGCGATGACGACTACGTGCCATACGTACCAGTGAAGGAGCGACGTAAAGGACAATTAGCCCGTCTTGGTCGTGGAGTTGTCCTGAATGAAGATTCGAGTAGTCAAAAAACAGCGAGTCAAACAGAGGATAGCCAGGATGATGAGGGACCGATTGTGCATCGACCCAATGTATCACTACTCGACCAGGCGCAGGAACTTAAAAAAAAGGCTGAATTGCGCAAAGAAAGTGCGATGGAGAAGCAGCTCAGAGAAGAAGAAAAAATTCTTGAATCAGTAGCCGAAACGCGTGCACTCATGGGTGTTGCTGAATTGGCCAAAGGTGTTGAGTACACTGATCCGATCAAAACTGCTTGGAGACCGCCACGCTATATTGCCGCCTGGCCCCCAGAGAAGTGCGATCGAATTCGGGAGAAGTGCCGTATCCTCATTGAAGGCGAAAATATACCGCCTCCTATTCTGAGCTTTAGAGAGATGAAATTCCCTCGAGCTATTCTGAGTGCACTTAAAAAACGAAACATCAATAGGCCATCACCTATACAAATTCAGGGTCTACCGACCGTGTTATCAGGTAGAGATATCATTGGTATTGCTTTCACAGGTTCTGGTAAAACGCTGGTCTTCGTATTGCCTTTGGTAATGTTTTGCTTAGAACAAGAATTAAAATTGCCCTTCCAGAGCCAAGAAGGCCCTTACGGACTTATCATCTGCCCGTCTCGCGAATTGGCGAAGCAAACCTATGAAATTATCGAACATTTTTTTAGCTATCTAAAAAGCGAAGGACGCTTCCCACGAATGCGAGCCTGTCTGTGTATTGGTGGTACCTCTGCCAAGGAACAGATAGACGTTATACGAAAAGGTGTGCATATTATGATAGCTACTCCGGGCCGTTTAATGGACATGCTCAATAAGAAGCAAGTAAACTTGAACATCTGTCGTTATCTCTGTCTGGACGAGGCCGATCGTATGATTGATATGGGATTTGAAGAAGATGTACGAACTATATTCTCTTATTTCCACGGACAACGTCAAACTCTTCTGTTCTCGGCTACTATGCCGAAGAAGATTCAAAACTTCGCGCGTTCTGCCCTAGTTCAACCAATAACTATCAACGTGGGTCGGGCCGGTGCCGCTTCCCTCAACGTCACGCAAGAAGTTGAGTACGTGAAGCAGGAGGCGAAGCTTGTACACATTCTTGAAGCTCTGCAGAAAACACAACCTCCTGCACTAATTTTTGCGGAGAAGAAGCAGGATGTTGATTCTATCCACGAGTATCTCTTGTTAAAAGGTGTAGAAGCCGTTGCTATTCATGGTGGCAAGGATCAAGAAGAACGTAGTCGCGCCGTGGATGCATTTCGTGCCGGCAGAAAGGACGTGCTCGTAGCAACCGATGTAGCTTCAAAAGGACTCGATTTTACCGATATTCAACATGTAATTAACTTCGACATGCCTGAGGACATTGAAAACTACGTACACCGTATCGGTCGTACGGGCCGTTCATTTAACAAGGGTCTAGCAACAACATTCGTTAATCGCAGTGTTGAACTTCCGATTCTGCTTGATCTCAAACATTTGCTGCTCGAAGCCAAACAGCGAATTCCAGATTTCTTGGCACAATTGGAGTCTGATACAGAAAAATATCTTGTCGTCGGTGACGAGCGCGGCTGCAGTTATTGTGGTGGTTTGGGTCACCGTATCACTGATTGTCCTAAGCTCGAAGCCATCCGAAGCAAGCAAGCGTCTTCTGTTGGCCGTAAGGATTTCCTGGCTAGCGGCGCAAAGGATTGGTAGACAGATCCGGGATCTTGATCCAATCATGATTGACACAGATACTTTCTCCTTACTCAAAATCGAGAACGTAGTAGTTGCGATCTGCCATTGTATGTACTGTCTATACTTATGAAGACAATGGTTACATTTTTGTTGATTGAAATTTTGTTCAATCTTGGTTTCGAGTCAACTCTTATAACACGTTATTAACTTATTCTTACCATGTAGTAAGTAAATATTGTATATAATGGTAATACGAATCAGAATAGGGTAGTATGTATAAAACAATAAACCGTATTACGATGTATATACTACCAAACGTTTGGTGAATAAAGTTGGCGCTACTATTACAATTAATGAGTTATTTTTTTCCCATATTCGTGTTGAGCTATAGTGCCTCGTATCTTGTTTTTGAGTAATAGCCATCTAGCTGTGATAATGGTTGTATGGGTATCTTATTTTGTTAAGTCTTTAATGCTGCGGGCGGTCAAAAATATCGGTTCTATATATTGGTGATGCCACCAAAAGTATCCTTTCAGGTTACAGAAATTGTTGAAACAAAGGCTTAATTATTTCTACTGAAAATTTCCTGTTAAGAATATAAGCATAACTAAGCGTAATATTTAATCTAGAGTTAATAGATCTTATAGTGAAGTAAACCGTTCCGCCAAGTGGCCAGATTATAGGAATAGTAACACGATAAAAGCTCTTTATGATAAATGCGTAATGGCAGTGGTAGAACTCGAACCCTCGAAGAGACTCATACCTCAAACCATCTTCTTTGCCAGCTTCGTCACGCCTTCTCTTTATCTTTTCCCGTACGGCCTGCTATTAGGTTGTCATATACGTATTTATTAGATCTAGCATGTTCTTTACTAAAAACGGAAGACATACGAGGCTTCTGCGATTTATTTATACAGAGACGTTTTTGGGCAAGAGGTGCGCACTAGAGACGACGCCTCCTGTAAAAATAAGCCTCCTGGTGTATTTGATAAACGTTCAGGAAATTGCTTGACTTTTTTCAATCTCATACAAGTTTTAGTTGTATCTTAACGGTAACGTACGATAACATCGACAGGTTGGAGACCATCGAACTATGGAAAATCTAAGGAGCAGCCAGATGATGAAGACTGGGGCAATAATCTGGGAAAAGGAGATGCCCAGGACAACTCGGACGAGACAGAGCTCGTCTTGTTTAATACTATCTATGTACAAAGAGAATACGGCAAGTAGCTGCTGGTTTGGATAGTCGCTAACAAGCAATAAGCTTCAACCGAACATATTGTTTTAATGCGTTTTATTCACTTATGTCTGTTGTGTTCAGTGAACTACGCCATACAGTTATAACTGGTCGGGTAATTACTACCCGTTACGAATAAATTAAAAACATATACTCACACGAGACAACAATTCAATTGATATCAAAACTCTCTGTCAATTCCTTGGTATCAAAATATGCTGTCTAGAAGATTTTTGTCTAGCATGTGCTTATGCTTGTTGTTATGATTCTCTGTACTGTTCGAATATAGCAATTAAATATCCGTATCAGATGTACGTCTACAACTATTACAACAGCTCAATCCATTCGCTTGACTTCGTAATGAACGGTGAGGAGGCAAGACAACATATTAATGCTATTGTTGAAAAACGTACGCGAGGTCGGCTGCACGGTCTTTTACGGGACGTTCCGCAACCGTCGACAAATTTACTACTCATCTCCGGACTATTCCTTGAAAGCGTCGTGGATATTGACAACCTTGTCCCCATTGAAGGTGTTCCATGGCTAACGAAGAGCCGACAAAACCTTTCTAAGGACGGTACGTCGATTCTGTACAATTGCTATTTGTATACCGGAGTACCCTTGACAGTTTGATCATTCTCCATTTGCTTCTCATTCAACATGCGTGTAGAATCGTTCTTCGTGCACGCTTTAAACCTTCACAACGGCATCAGTGATTGAGCTGTTAGTACTGTAGCAATCGTTTAATAATAATCTCATATCCGTTCACGGCCATTACAAATCAGTTTATAACCACATAACATAGGTGATAAGACGAATGATGCTTATTAGAGCGCTCAATTGCAGCGTCTGAGAAACCAATGTATTTTGAAACTTGTCTTTTCTCTGTTTAATTTTATTTTAAACACTTGTGAACTAACTGAAAAATGTCTACCATGCCGTTAACACGAACCGATACATGCCATCTTTGCTCCTGTAAAATGGACTCAGATGATGTGGGCCATCCCATGATGTTGGAGGCGCGCGGAGTTAAGGTCCGGTATACACGGCACGATTACTTGAATTGTAGTGCAGTTGAGGTCCCACTTAGGGGTGGCGTAATTACTCTGCTCATGATTACACCAGACCACATAGATGATATGGGACTTCTTGAAGATCGACTGTCCGCTCAACGAATTGCCGACATAATGGCTACTATGCAAATAAGCCGGGCCAATCTTAAGGTATGTATAAAGCAGTATCGAAAGACCCTTTTAATAATCGGTGATCATCAGTCGATTTCCATGTTTTGTCATAACTAACAAGTTTTCTCAAACCTTCCTAATTAAATAAGTCTTTTGTTACCATATTCCTTGACATTAACTGCCTATTATGTTGTTTTGTATAATGTTGCTTCTCATTGTCTAACAATGTCCGTAATTTTGCTCGACAGATGCCACGTATTCAGATCGAACACAGTCATTCAAATCTCACACAGTCATTATCTGCTATGGGCCTGCATAACTTATTCGTACCGGGCCGAGCCGAGCTCTACGATATATCAGAAGTTCGCTGGTTACATATTACCAGCGTGTTTCACAAGAGTGTGTTGAACATACAGGGTCCGCCGCCGAAGGATGAACTTGATGAGGTACTGGAAAAGGAAAGTCAACATCACCAAAAGGAAGCTAATACCAAAGAGCAGCACGGAACAAAATCGACAAAGAAGATTACTAAAATTCCAGGCCACATTAGCGAAGGTTTGAGTATTGTGCTCAATAGGCCTTTCTTATACTTCGTCATGGACTCCATCAGCGGGTTAGCAATAGTGATGGGCAAAGTCACAAACCCCTGAGGTCTTTGCTAATTTAGGTCGCTAAAGAGGTTAAGTTAAGGATGTTCTCACACGAACATGTAAATTAGAGGGTTATGTATAATAGAATAGTTATTAAAGAAGCAACACTGGCAGACTTAGTTACTTGGAACATAGAGGCGAGCCTGATTTGAAAAGATTGAATATTTACAATAGTTGTTGCCTAACGATAACCTGATTAGCTGATTAGCCTGATAGTTAACACACTAGATCTAAAATTAAGTACGTTCAATATTACCGAAATGATGACATAACCTACACGCAGGGACCTTTACCTTATCTTAAAATTAAGGCGTACAGAATTAGCGCTTCCTATATAACATATGTGTTGAGCAATGATGGTATTGCATGGTAAGCCGGTGTCGCTTTATTTCTCTTCAGGCAGGCGAAATTAAAGAGGTAGTATTTTCTCTTTGTCCTTAATAGTTTCATGCTCCCCGTAAAAATCACAAGAATGTGACAAACTGAACATTGTTGACTCCATTCCTTAAAAAGCAATTCATTGCCTTGCATGGTCGACATGAGCGTTATAGTACGATGAAAATTATTATATTTGCGAACATCTGTCAATGTATAAGGGAGAATATCGCACTAGTTCGGGTATAGAGTTCGCAATCTACAAAATGTAAAGAACAAGGAATAACAGAAATGGTTTGCAGTTTTGCCTGAATGGCTTTCGCGATGTGTTCCCCTATATTTTAGTTATTTTCTCTTACTGAGTGCAAACCCAAATTGCACATTCTACTTAGATGAGGAAGTATCGAACGAAAGATTGAAATTTATGACCATCAATCATACCTCTATATATATATATATATATATATATATATATATATATATATATATAGTTAAAAGAAGTTTTTTTGGTACATACATATTAAGGTGAAAACGAAAATAAACCAGACTAAATTACGTGTATAAAAACAAGATAATCTAAAGCCTATTTTTTTAAAATCCACTAACAACTCTTTTGCACTAAAACAGCGAGCAAGTTCCGCTGAACATATCCACAACTATCACTCTCTGCGCCGTTATAACTTCAACTACGTTAGGTTAAACCTGTAAGCATCTTGAGCACTATTGACTTAAAAGTGTTAGATTAATTCTAGTATGGTTCCCATCTATTATCCTGAAAGTATACTATATCACCTTATCTAGTAAGTTCTTTTTAATCGTGCTTTCATAACAGATCGGACTTTATATGGTCTCGAAGCTATGAAATTATTACTGATGTATAAACTTGCTTCCAAAGTGCCACAGAGTTCATTTGTTGGGAATACATTCACTTGTTAATTGCCCCATTTAATTTATATCTAAACAGATTCTTACCCCAGTATTTCACAGACCGCATATCACTGTTTGACATGCTGCGTATCAGCAAACACACAGTGATTATATTTTATTGATTACTACAATGCAGACGTCGTATGTGTAGTCTATTCTAATATGGACAAGAATGAGAGATACGTATACACGATCAGCGTAAATACTCGTTCATTCAATCGGTCATTGTAGTCAATTTCATTCTTCCTTCAGGGTACTTGTAAAAACAATGTTTTTCGTGACCCAATATACCCTTCATGTACAGTACTTTGCCGCTCTTTTTCTTCCTTTCACTACTATTGCTGTTTTGCACAAGAAATCTTAATGTACACCGTGTGCACCCCATAACATGTATCTTTTCCTTACGTTAGTACATAGGTAAACTCCTGTATATACACATTCATGCACGAAATACGTGACGCACTTCATTATAGGCTTCATTATGTTTTAAATGCTTTTCTGTTTTTATTAAAATATTTTATACAATGATACACGATTCATTCTGGCTGTCATCGTTGTTGTTATCCGGACAAAACACTCATAAGCGGTTTGACCTTCCTACACCTCACATACAATAATTGAAAGTCAAAACAAAGTAGCTCCCAAAGAAGTTTGTGCTTCACATATTTGCCAGTTTTTTTTAACTTCAATTATTCTTTGGACGATAAGGCTTCCATACAAGTGCACAGTGCTTTCCTCCATAGCAAACCTCATTTCGTTATCTTATCCGTCAGAATAACCAGCTCACCTTAGAGGAATTCTGCCAAGGTGGTTTACTCTCAACACCCGATACACGAATATCATCCAATTATTGTTTCGCAAACTCGGTTAAACTTGTATATGTTCCAACCGCATAGATCCAACCCTGTGTCTCCTCCTCTAAAATACAATACACAACACTTTTTATACCCCAGCATCTTGTGATCTGTCCAAATGATTTTTCTCGTTAAGAAATCTTCATTTGCTCCCACTCACTTTGACATATTTTAAACTAAGCCAACCTGAGCTAACTAGCTTATACGATATGGGCTTAGACTTTCACAGGTTAATGGCCCCTTAGATAGGTATCTAACGTCTTGGCTTGTTCCAGATCTGCGTCACGTGTACCTTCTGCGCTAGGAGAAGGAACCAATCTTCGCGAGACTAAATTTACGACAAACCTTACATTTATGTGTTCATTTCTATAGATATATCTGTCAATGTCTATTTATGTATATTGAACCTCACTGACCTCATTGTATATATATAAAATGTCTGTTTATATTATGTCACCAGTAGGTTGTCATTTAGAATAGTTTCTGGCTCTTGGGAAAGAAAATTAGCTCACACAGGGACAGCAGTTGAATAACTAGAGTTGGTCAGGTTCTTTCCCAGGTTCTTCCACACAGTATTATATCCATCACACATGTTCTCCTCTACACTTAACAATACGGATAACAAGAAAAAAAAAACAATCTATTGTGCTCCGCTAAACAAAGGCTTTGGCTACACTTGAACCAGCCACGGTAGGGGAACAGTGCCAGTTCGAATAACCAGATCCACTGACTTTGCGTCCACAGAGGTAGATATCATATTAATACAAAGGTACCAAGCCAATTGCGAAATAATCAAAAATGCGTGCTGCTTCACACAGTTTGACCACCAACTAATGTTCCTCTTATTGTAGTGTGTACAAGAGTATGCTGCTGTTAGTTCTGTCCCTAATAGCGTTCCACTTTTTTTTTCCATTTTCTTACAACTTCTAGAACGGAACCACCAACTTAACAATTTTTAAATTGGTGGAAAGCATCACGTAAAACAAGTAACGAATCTTCTGATGTCATTAGATATTACGAAGAAAGTCACTTAAGCGAGATGCGGGTACCACGTGGTGTGATCTTATGTTTTTAGGCGTTTTCTTCTTTCAATTTGTTGTCACGACCCAGCCTTCGTCTTCACTATCATCCTCGCCGCCCGCCGAACTCCCTTCAGTATCCGCAAACGATCCTTCTTCATCATCTTCATCGTCTTCCATCGGTGAGAAGCCAGCGGGATCATCGATATCAACGGTATCTGCAATGGCAAGCAATGTAAAACAGCATCATGTCAGATACGTCCAACAAGATTTTTTATAGTACTGTAGTAGGGTTTCATCGGTTAAGTCATATTAAAATCGTGAATTCAGATTTGGGAACTGAGTCTATCAATCGTCGATGATGTATGATGCTATGTGTAAGCGTTTAAAATATAGTAAGATATACACGGTAGCAGAGTGGAACTGAGAAAAACGAAACCAGCTTCCATTATTGTGGAACCATTAACTAACCATTGAAGAGATCGTCCGAAGCCGAACTCGATGAAGCTTCGTCATCATCATCGTCGACGTCGTCATCATCCTGTTCCTAAGCAAAAAAAGAAAATGATTGGTATCTATGCATTAAAATTTAAAAGTGCATAATCCCAAAAATACCACTGCAAAAAAAAATAAGGCAGGCATAATCTCACTCTATTGCATCAACGTAATCACATTCTCAATTCAAATACTATGCCTTAATAAATTTTAGAATTTTACCACGAACAAATAAATCAAGTTTGCCGATTACGTTAGACACTTACATTGTCATCAACGTCATCTTCGAGTTTCTGCCTACCGACTTCGTACAACCTCACAACAGAATCAGTGCCCATTTGAGTTCGTTCGCCGGCGTTTTCCACAATTGCCAGATACATATCACGTCCATCGGTTTTAATATCGCAGATTCGTCGTTTAATATCGATCGTCGCTGTGAACATGCAAGAGAATTTGCTGTCGTTATCATTATTGGCCACATATGAGTGTCTGCTATAAACGGCGTTTTGTGCATCTTGAAGATTTGCTATCGCTCATTATATACCACTTCATTTCTCAAAATATTGACAGTCATCCAAAATTACCCAAACCAACCAATGTTAGAGTAGTCAGTAGCATCTATGGTCTTGAACGAGTTGCCGAACATGTTCTGCAATTGCTGATCACGCTCCTGGTCCATATCCTCGCACACGACCATAGCGCCGTAGATTACATCACCCCGCGCATTAAACAACACCTGACACTGGTTGAGTGCCGATAATGTATGGAGGAGCTTGAACGTGCGTAAGTCCCATACTTCTGTGTTGGCGATGACCTATAGCGTACGTCACATCACATACAGAATATTATCCCCTAATACCATATACAGCCGTAACACAACTATTGTATAACCCTACATGTAAGCTTTCAAATCAACGTTATTTTATTACATTGCTTTATCCTGCTAATGCCTCATTTGAGAAAGTATTTTTGTTGTTATGAACGAGATATTAGTTCATATAAGCACGTACTTCAAGTCCGTTAGGAGCGAACACGCCATTGAGATACGGATTGAATTTGTCGAATTTATGAACTGGCTGCGACCGCCGAACGTCCCATAATACGCCATCGTTGAGGACCAACTCATCGGTTGGGTTGAGAGTAGCACGATTCTTGATGTACTGATTTGCCAGTTTCTGATCGACAAATTGGGAGATCTTGCGCCCCGTGCTCGTGTCATATAACCGCGCTATTCCGTATTGTGTGCCAAGGATGCGCTCGTCGCTCAGCTTGCCAAATTCGACATATGAGTCATCTTTGAAGCTGACCTTTTGCTGAAACAAATCCGTAAATGTCCAGAGAACACTCAACGGCTCACGAAAGAATGAAGATGTTAAAATCAACGTTCCATCCTGAAATGCACAAATTTATTGGATAAATGTAAAATATCACCGTGGATAGTGTAATATGAATTATCTAAATTGAATAAAGATACAAACATTAAGAGACGCACATGGGGAAAATGAAAACAGCAATCCCGACGATTTGATTGTAATAGAAAATCGTAAAGCTGGTAGCAATTCAACGCCTTCGTACTAAAGAAAGAATATAATGTGGATATCTAAGGACCTACTCGTATGTTTGGTGCTACCCAGAATAAATTAATTACTGTCTTACCTTCGATGATTGACAGTGTGTGAGGTCCGTGTCATGGCAATTGTAAGTAGCTTCGTCTGTGCCTGTATGTACATTGAATACCTTCAGTTCGCCATTGCCTGTTCCTACAAACAACATTTCATTACAAGCAGAAAACGAGCAGCACGTGAAATTCGCAGGCATTTCTGGCTCGCGGAACGTTCGTACAGGCTTGAATTTAGAATAGATAAACTTTCGGGTCATTCTAGCTCCATAGCGTCCGCCCCAGGGCCAATCGGTTTGTCTTCGTGACAGACGCTGAGTTACGTTAAATGGCGCCCGCATCTTCAGTATGGGCTCCTCGCACCGGTGTTTAGCAAGCAGCTGGAACGGTGGACAAGTGGCCACGGGCATCCTGCAGTTGGCATGCTGCACGCCGAGGTATTCCCGAACAATGCTATCCAATGAGAGCGCATTTTCAGCTATGCTCGCCACGTTTTTGCGTATAACTGGTGACAAAACGTCACGTTGTTCCGATTTCTCCACAAGTGTTAGAGACTTCAGGGAGCGTCGGCCTATTGGTGTGATAGGTGTCAGACCGGCCGAATCAGCTCTGGATCGATTCAAGGGAATAGTCTTTGATTGTGGTGTTACTGGTACGTTCTTTAAAAAGCAGAATAGAAAGAAGACGTAGAGTTAATAAACAATTTGCGCTTATTACCCGCGGTATTTTGGCAATCGGTATTTCATCTCTTACGCTAGTAGATTACTGTAATGCTTCCTTCAATTGTTGGGCATATGGTTTCGTTGCGGAACTTTATAATCAATACAACGTTTCATATTCGAGTACGTTTCGTTGAAATGTATTGTACGCTAGGATTAATGTACCTTAAACTTTTCTAAAAGGAAATATAATAATTTGAAGTTTAGTTTTTACCGTGAGCGGAGGCTGTGGACTTAAGGCTTGCCCAGCTCGGCTAATCTCCCGGTTCACGCCTCTTCTATGCGCAACGACCCCGACATCCCGGCCCGTCATTTGCTGTCTTCTCGTATTGAGTGCTTCCTGCAGGCGTGCTTCTTTCAAAAGCGCATTCGCACTTTCTGTTAATCCCGCTCCGAGCATATGTTCATACATTAAAATAAGCAGATCACTCGTCTTGTACTTGATATCAGCAACAGGTGCGACCAAGCACGCATCGCCTCGCCGTGCGACTGGCAAGTCACTGTTGCCACCCCTACAAAGGAGCACATACAAACAATATGAAAATATAAGAAACATAGTAAACAATTATTTTCTCATACAAATGTGGACAAGTTATATTTTATTTAGATGAAAAAAAAAACAAAGTTTTGATTTAGTTCGCAGTAGATTTATTCAGTTTGGCTACATACCTTGATAGGGCTGTTCCAGTGACGAGTTCCGCAAGACGGGATGCGTATGTGCAGAACTTAGCATGAAGGGCACTGTGGTCATGCAACACCGGCTCCTTCGTTAGCGTTTCGAGATGACCACGTGTAAACAAGGGAAGCTTCGACATAATCTGTTGTACTGTCGGACATCGTGCTAACCCTATGTAAAACAACCAGATACACAGAATTATTGTGGTACGTCTTAAAAAAATCGTTAAATGAAAACACGTTTAATACAAAGTAGTGAAACTATGTACAGCAAATATTGAAAATTATCACATTCAACAACCCCTCGTGTAAGTATCTAAAAATCTCGTCGGTAAACAAAATTATTCGAAAAATATGGCAAAATTTATACACTAACCACAAAGAGCTTTGCAAGCCATCATTCTAATAGCATCCGCTCCAGTGATTGGAACTTTTACAGCAAGTCTGCCAAGAAGTACCATAATGCCATTATGACTTCGCAAGCATCGCCACATTCTGTGGAGCACGGTTCCTTCGCCACTTTTTGAGCCACGAGATTTTGACCCTGAAGCTGAATTTGTAGGTCCTTGAGCGCTATTTGTTTGGGCCTGACTGCTGGGTCCCGACCCAGGAACATCGCCGTTCATGTTTACCAAGCTATGATTTTGAATGGGAGTCCCCTGCGTTGCTCCACTAGGTCGTCGAACTGGCCCACCAACACAATTGTGTATGATTTGGAGAGCCGCTTTTTGCAAGTCAGCTGACTCACTATGAAAACCATGCGAATCACAATCGAGGATATCAAGAATTAACCCCATACCGTTAGGCTCCTGTTGATCTTCCATATCAAGTTCCGGATTTGGGTTTTCGATTACCTCTGTAAGCACCATTTGTGAACGCGGCGTTAACGTACATATACCGACAACTTCAAGGGCACTCCGAACTGTTTCGGTCTTGCCTCCGGCATGACCCGCATCCTCTTGTGTGATCATAATCAACTTTAGCATCAATTGGACACCACCCAAACTTATAAATTCGTCAACGGCATGCCACTTGCTCTTTGCTGGTAAGTTGTTTAAGACAAAATCCATTGTTTCCTCAAGTTCTTCGGGCTTCAGCCTTAAAGCCTTCGATCCTAGTAGATGGTCTCTATGCGCTCCATCGGCACCTCGCCTTAACTTTTCAGCTGTAATTACAAGTTGTGCCTCAAAGTATTTTTTGAGTGAGTGGCAAACGTGCCTAGCAGTCTGCATCGACGCGAAATGCTTGTCTTCATTCTCACAATCGTGTCTTTCGTCGTTAATTGAGGGGTTAGTAATTGCATCAAGAGTTGATACCACATTAACAAGACGTCTTAAGCCATCTTCCGCGTCAAAATACTCCAGGAATTTTGGGTACGTAAACGCCATACCTAAACGGACGATGCAAATACAAACGTGAAATTAAGTTAATTGGAATATTCGACTATTTTAGCTCGAAAGGTATTATTGATGACAACAGGAAGCGTAAACCGAACGGATTGCACATATGTAATTTTTAATTAAATGCTACCGTTAACTAGAAAATAAGATATACAAGCGTTTATTTGTGTGTGTACTTTGTGCAATTTTCCGCGATGTAAAAAAGATTAACTTCGTATAGACAAGAACAAACCTAGAAACATGATGGCATGGCATTTGCTACTATCATGGCTCCGCTCAAGAAGCCACAATGCATAGCGTATAAGTTCCGTTAAAACGTCAGGCGGCTGTTGACAAAGTTTCTCCATAGCATCTTCGCTGTAGCCAAGGTAGTACAGGCAAATTGATACACCGGTGGCGGCCACTGATGGACGGTAAACTTCGAGGAGTCGCTGTACTCCACCTGCCTTTAGAAACTCCATGGAAAATTTTTTATGACACATCAGTGAGGCCAAATAACAGAGCGCTTCAAACGCCAATCGTACGTCGTGGTTTTCCTTAAGATTTATGTAACGCAAGATGAGTTGAAGAACGTTTTTTTCAAAGATAAACGATAGGAACTCCTGGTATTCGCCTAATTTTGTCAAATATTGCAGAATAAAGCGCTGTCGCATTTCTACAGATAGTGGATAAATCTGATAGTGCCCGATCGTCAGCAGTTCCATTTCAGCCCAACTTGAGTTTGAGCAGTCCGCGAGTAGGCCGCTACGAACTGTCAATGAAGTCGGCGTTGACGTAGGTTGCGATGATCGAAGAGCCCCTTTTTTATCGGCTGGACTTGTTTGCCGCTTTAAAGTCGATAAATAAAGTTGAAACAATTTTATTATTATTAGATATGACTTAAATTTCCTTTGTGAAATTTTCAACGATACTAATGATATTTTATGCAAATATCATTATTATTAGGTTGTGAAAAGCGAATCCGGCAGACTTCAAAGTTGAATAACTCTTGAACTAATTTAGCTAGAACGATAACTTTTTATAATGTGTTAAAAGTATACGGCTTCATTTTTCACATATTTGTTCCAGTGCTTCCATAGATTCTGGACAGCTATAAACGTACAAGTCGCCTTGTTATATCTAATTTTCCTGTCTACGGCTTTTCGAAATAAACTGATAATGGGATATGTTTGCCCGCCAGATACAAAACAGTCTCTTTTGAGGCAAAAAGAGCCCCGTAATCATATGGACATGGATCAGGAGCATCAGCTAGTTGAAGCTAACGTTGGATGTTCCCTTGCTCAATCTAAGGAGTAATTTAAGCATAGAGATAAGGTCTGCCACTGTAATCAAACAATCAGAGTACGTGCCAAACGTTTAGGAGTTTTTTAGAGAACTCAAGAGCTTAGCGAGCTGCATTCATTATTCCACTTTTGGTAAGTATCTCATAATAACAAACGCCCTTGCGTCCAGTGCACGTACTACCATTATCTTATGTCCGGTTTTATATTACAGTGCTGTCGAACTCGATTTTTGTTCTAGTTGATGTCATTTTCTTATCTAGTCCTTCTTTACCTTCTGGCGAACGAGGTTGAATCATTCTTTGTCTAGAACAATAATATGCTCCAAGCGATTTTTTTTATTAATGAAAGTCGCAAATTGTTCGTGAAATACACCACACATTTTCAACTTGCCTGGAGGCAATTCACGGGAAACCCGTATTTTACTCAGTTTCCACTTTTTCAGTATAAGGGCATAAAACCTGTAATACGTTATATGTGAAAAGCAGAGCCCTTAGACTCAAATCTTTGCTTTCGATAAAAGCCTCCTCGATTGCGACACTGCATTTTTGTTTTTCAAATTCCGACATCGGATTACCTCCTCCTTGGTCCTCAATACTTTAACTTTCATTTTTGAAACGTTCGTATCATTCATGCACTGCGCTTGCGTTTAAAACCCCCTTGCTAATGTCTTCATCAATCATCGATGAATTTCGGCACCGCCATGGCTTTCGAAGATCAAACAGCTGACCACTGCGCATTGATTTTCAACACTGAAGAATGTTTTTCCTTCTGAGTTCACTTCTTTTACTGTAAACTCAACTAGTTTTCCCTCGCAATTTTTTATAAAGCTAAGGTATTACCGCCCAAGTTTTGTTAAGTAGCAGTGCGTTGAAAATCTTTTCAGTTACGAAGTCCGCCGGATTCGTTTGTAATAGCTTACAGTGCAACTAAGCTACAATGCACACTGCAACCAAAAACCTACTAAAACATAATATACTTTTTGGCATATGCGACCCGAAAGGAATAAATATATCCTGACTCATTTTAAAGCATAAATAGAAATAAAGAAAATAGATTATTTTGGAATAAAATTAGTAAGTTGAAACCTTTCGTTTTCGATTACTCGGTGTGTAGTTGCTTGAGCTTGCCGTTGTTGGTTGTTTATCGAATGCAAGGTTTTCTTTTTGACCACCCTTGCCGTCGCCTCCAGCTTTCTCACGACCATTGCACAGCTGCGCGAACGGTCTTTCCAGAAAAAGGAGTTTTCGTTCCGGTGGAACTTCTGACGGAAGACAGGACAATTCGCGAAGTTCGTTCAACAGCAGTGGAATCTGACGAATAACAATTGAAACGCAAAATGAATATAAAGGTTAAATACACTTACAATTGCGCAGCAGAACTCTAAAGAAGTATACGGTGATACCATCTAGATTTGGTTGGACCTCATAAATAGGTCAAATTGGCATAAATAGCATTCTAAACAAACCAAACACTATTTATAATAAAATGTCTTATATATTGTAATAAGAGCTGACCTCAGCTAACTATGTTTTGTTGTGCATTGTAAGTAGTTAATAGAATATGTCTACGCACCAACTTAGCGTTATGATCTCGCCAATTCGCTGCAATATCTGCTACCTCCATTGCTGCCCCTAAGAGCCCGATGGCATATGACTTTAAAGGATTATCGGCATGTTCAGCCCAGTGGTATAGCTTTGAGACAATACCCTCCGTTTCCTGAAACACGATGCTACCCTCAAGGCCTGGCAGGATGTCATAGAGCAGACGACACGCCAACTGTATGAAAAACAAAACCGAGTTGCACAATCAACCAACACAACTTTCGAGAATGAAGTAGATATTTGCTTATATTGTAAATGTTTTCGAGCGAATATCTGCGAACCTTCTAAATCTCTGTACTTACAAAAAATGTTAATAATTGAGTTCAAAATTTTCTAAAATGACAATAATAATGCACTTTACGAATAAATTGAGACTATTAACTATATAGTATCATAGTAAATTGTAAATACAGTTACTGTACCACGATGTAGGTTTACCTCGTTAAGTTTTTTGTTATCTCTAGCTGAAATGTAGGTGTTAACGAGAGTGTCCATAAACTCATCGTTGCGAAAAAGAGTTCTGAGCAAAGAACCCAAAGCTGAGTTAGGATTTGTCCTTGATGGATGTCGATCATCGAAGGGGTCGATGTCCATTTTGAGGTATAATTCATTTTCTCGTTCGACAACTTCGCAAAGGCGAGACAGCACAGGAATAGGATCCTGGCCTGCTCCACGAGATTGACCCCATTCATCAAGGATTTGGTTCAGCTCATTAATTGATCCTCCAGTCGCGGCTCCCGTGGCTTGATCTGGGCCGCCTAAAAGAAGAAGAGTACCGCACGTTATTTAGAAGCTATCAACTATGTTCCAACGTAAATACATATTCACGTGGGATAAATATACTTTACTACATTTTTGATACTTAATATATTTATACAATGTAGTTTGTCTCATACTTTGGAAGTAGAACAATGCTACACGATGTACACTAAAACTGTGGGTGATTTTTCTAGGTCGAGCTTACTTCCATTACGCACAAAGAATCTACGTTTTTAGTAAATCTCTGGACAAATAAATGAAAAGGGCATGCAGGTATCTTTTAATTATTAAACATTTTATGTGACCTGGTTTGTTAGCTCAGTATTTACATATTTAATACTAATCAATGAAACATTAATTTACATGAGAAAGGAATGACTTTGGTGTGACAATGAAATTGATGTTATTATTTGTTAGTATTTTCTCGTATAGTTTTCTTTTCTGGAATCGTCGTTATTTTGTTTAGATCCGCAAAAGATCACCTTATGTTTGGATATCCGAGATAGGCATGTCATGTGAGTGGATGCTGCCAGTATTGCGACACTTTTGGTTCGTCTTTCACCCAGATGAATAAACCGGCCAAACAATCACGGATAAATGTGACGTGTACAACAAAGACTCTACAATTAAGAATAGTACTCAAAGGTGTTTTGTTATGCTCAAAAATGGCACATTCGCCCTAGGTGAGCCTTGGATGTTCAAATAATTTTACATAAGTAAAGACTCCTCATAGTTACGTGGAGTAAATTACCTAAATTGTTTCTGCTATTTTTTTGCCGCCCACATAGCACCAGTATGCTAGACTTGCTTATTTTTTCATTTAGAACGCCCATTTTTCGAATCCGAGTTTTAGGCATAAATTGAGAGTAATACTTTCGTAGTCCACAGAGAGCTTTAGAATTCTGTACAATTCTCAACTAGAACTGAAACATATAATGTTAAAGAAGGCTATTATTTATTTAAAGTAGGTGTTCCGTGTAATCCAAATATCGTAAGGATTTTTTCAGGTAGGTAAATGTATAAGCAATTATCATTTGAGACAAAGAAAGTTCGATGCATTACACACTGTTATAAATAATTTATCAGCTGTAACACGAAAGGTCATTCGAAGGATAGCAAATGCCTACAATTTATTTTTAGATAATAAATTTAATATGTATATATCTGCAGAGACTGCACAATTATGAGAGTTACCTGTCAAATTAGAGGTGTCTTGTTTTTATGGACCTAACCTGTGTTCAAGACTTTAATGGTATTTGATAAGCCCTTTCCTCTTCTCCCCACCCCTTCCACTTTTCCCGGAGTCGCACGAACTTTCATGAATTGCAATCCTCTTCCGAGAACGCCGGGAACGCGGATACTATATCGTAGTAAAATTCTACTTCGTACAGAGCATTCAAGGAAACATACTTGAAACATATGCTAGATTTTGGTTTTAATGATCACACTTTCTCCATGCCCCCACAAAGGTCCTCTTTTATTCAGACCTCCAATTCCTGATGTTGGTCCAGACACCTGCGGATCTCTTTTAAAAATATTCAAATTCTGTCACTAGCAATTATTATTCTTCGGTCTATAGCAACGTACATACCTTACGTTAAACTAATGAAACTTCTGCACTATTCGAGCTTTACTGATACTACACACGCTACCGCACTATCGTGACAGAAATGACGCACTTCTCTGAGCGCGTGAAGAGGGCTCCGTCGTCATCATATCTTGTGTCTTCCGTAAGCCCTCATAAATTTCATCAACTAACATTGCAATATTTTAAGTAAAGGACAGTGCCAAATAAGCGACTCCGTTCAAGCGTAGCTTGCTTGGCCGCTCTGCCGAGACATGTTCATACCGCCAATAGAATTCCAGGTGTTCCAGACAGTTCAAGTGTAGACAACCAATGCAATAAATGATATGGGACTTACCTCCTGGTGCTGAGTCTGGCATGACTTGAAACCGAGATGACAATCCAACGAGTCTGAATGCACTTAACGAAGCTATTTCACGTTTATGTCAGACAGGGATTTGCCCCAACGGGCCCCCTTTTTTGAGCTCGTGCAGAATATCGTAACCGACCACCGAATGCACCAGCAATAAACAGCAGCATGTAAAGTTCGTTCATTGATCACGGCATAAAATGAATGAATTGATGTTTACAAATTAGTGCGCCGGCGCTTAACGACAGCGACGCTGTGGCGGGTCATTTAAAACGCATACCGGTAACCGATAGTAGTTTACATTTGAACTTCTGACGGCCATCACATGGGGGCTGTGTTGCTACGAAAGCAAACGCGCACAGCTCGCGGCTTTTGTAATTATATCCGAAAGCTCCAGACCCGGAACCTACGAAACACTTTAAGCCAAGGGTCGACAAAAGACGCAAGACCATCGTTCTGCTTGATTTGTTCTGAGTGAAGGAGTCAGGGGTCTCTGCGTTGGTCCAAGTCCAGCTATCGACTACATAACATGTGCGATTAAATAAAGAGTGTTTCAATGGATTGCTGAATGCGTTGAAAGAAATCCCAAGTATATCAACAGGTGCTGATGGTACGATTAGAGCAATGTACTTCAAAATCCTGACAGCGATCCGTTGAGCTAAACCTTGAAATTAAAAGCATTCGAATTTTCGAAGCATCGACCTCCCTATGCCAATACGACACGCTGTCACACACAACCACAGTTTAAGCCAAGAGAAGTATATCTATTTTGTTATATATTTGCGCCATATGATTATAAATGTTGGGCTCGGTCAGATCTGGAGCTACGAGTTTTTGGCAGTTTGTCCATGTTTTCATATGTATACATGTTTAATGTTACTAGAAACAGTTCGGTACCATTCTGTATATTCTTTTCATTTTAAATAGGTCTTTTCATGCAAAGCTCCTGTCGTACAGCTACGCTCTTAACAAGTTATCGTTTTTCGAAACCGCTTTGTGTTTGAACTCATCTTGAATTTAGTACTGAAAAACATCGAACTAGCCTTATACAATAAGTTGATATAAGTAAAATTTCAGCTCTACGATCGTTCGCAATGACGACGATAGACTTGCGAAATGCCGAAATCTAATCATACAGGGGTGAATTGACTTGCCTCAGTAGTATTTCCCCGTACATGAAGATACACCCCCGCAGCATACAAACACTTTTTCTGCAAGATGACTTTTTTTTATTGACACGAACTATGTTGTTATGTGTTGATGGTATATTTAATTTGTTTGTAAACTAAAGCTTTCTATAGCAAGAACCGTTTAAACGCATTGTAGACTGGACGCTTGCTTTTCTTTTAGCAAGTGTGGTTCAAGTAGTGTGGGACTGTGAATCTATCTTGCCATTGGGCAGAAAAACTCAACTATGATCAAAAATTATATTTAAGTCATCTGATGTTCTAACTGAATCGCCAAGATGCTTCTGTAAACTTGTGCTCAACGCACTAACACAGCCCATAGACACCTGAGGCTCCCAAGTGAATAGGGTACTGCTGCCGACGATTCATAAAACAATCACCTTTCATCAAAAAGACGATTATTGCTGTCAAGAAAAATGTTAGATAAATGATCATCAAAATTAAGCATAAGTGAAATTCGTGCGTAACGAGGTTGGTCAATGTAGTACGATGCTTCTAGGTGTGGCGATTCCCACTCTGGACTCCTGCTTTAAGTTTAATGATCGATAGGTGGTCTGACGTCCTTCTTGTCTCAACTATTCAGAATGTTATTTAGAATGCAGAAATAAAGGACTTAAACAACTCGCTTGACTGAGACAGGAGATTTGAGACCAACTTCACAGGCAAAACGTCTATCTCGCGACGCTCAACGATTAGTAGTTCAGCAAGCATTCGTAAATAACGAGGTGAATAGATGACAATGGCTGAGGCTTGGAAACTGAAATGCCCTGCTCCTCCACTTGATGGAGAAGATGGGCCGGCGTATCGCATCGTCGATGAACCTCGGAGATCCGACTCAGACAAATCCGCCTACCGAGCCATAGAGCTTCGGAATGGACTGAAAGTACTGCTGATCTCCGATTTGGAGGCAGACAAAGCAGCGGCTGCCCTCACCGTCCAGGTGATGCATCGTTGCCCATGCTTGCTTTTGTCGTGGTGAGTGATAATGTCAGTCGGATTGGGGCCAAAGTATTTTCTATCGCTTAAGTAAACGACAATTCGTCACCTTGAAGACGAACTGCGACCGCTCGCGTACGAGTCCTCCAACCTCATTCAAACCTAACGACCTTTTAATCATAGTTAAATGATATTGAGTCTCGCTTAAGGAATAAGATGTTCCTTAGAGTGTTTCATTTGAATTTATTTCGTGACACCGACATAGTATCTGCAGACAAATGTCAGCTATACCGATACTTACTTGTCATGTGTAACACCATATATTGTTCAAAAAAAATACGGTTTAAGGAGGCACAAATTAGCAATCGCTTGTTTTGTACAGTTGACAATAATACTTTTGTTATGTTATAGCCATCTGAGGCAATCGCGATACATCATCACTTGCTAGCGGTTAGCTTAAGGTGTTACTAACAGAGCGTACAGGGTAAAAGAAAATACTTCGGTCCTTGACATTTGACGGATGCGTGAGCAGTGAACAAAATTGATTTTACTGCTGCATCTACTTTAGCGTAGCCGTTTTCTCTATTATTACAGGTAGGGTACCTGAGTGATCCGCCTGAAATACCAGGCATTGCCCATTTTTGCGAGCACATGCTTCTGCTCGGAACCAAGAAGTATCCAGCAGAAAATTTCTACGAGGAGTTCGTGTCTACTCATGGTGGGACGAGGAACGCTATGACTTGCACTGATGAGACGTCTTATTTTTTCGATGTTACACCTGAGTATTTTAGAAACTGCCTCGATATCTTCGCGCAGTTTTTCATCAATCCACTCTTCGATCAAAATTGCATGCTACGGGAAAAATACGCGATTGACAGCGAAAATCAAAAGAATATTAAGCGGGATTCTCGGCGTCTGTTCCGCATCAACCAGGTTACATCGAGTCCGAAGCACGACTTTGTGAAATTTGGTACGGGAAACATGGATACGCTTAGTTCAAAAGGTACCACGGAACTTCGAAAACAATTGATGGCCTTTCATTCGAAGTGGTATTCATCGAATATTATGGCGCTCGTCCTATACGCGAAAGAAAGTCTCGATGAGTTGACTTCGTACGCCACAGATATGTTTGGTCCGATTCAGAATAGAGAGGTAACGCCACAGGTCTGGACGGTGCACCCGTTTAGGGAGGACTCTGTTCAAGTGGAGATCAAAGTCGTCCCGGTAGATGATATACACAAACTAACAGTAACCTTTCCTACACCGGACATTTCGAGCCAATATAAATCGAAGCCAGATTATTATGTCAGTTACCTTATCTCACACACGAGCCAAGGTGGGCTGATAGCACATCTGAGGTCGCTAAACTGGGTGATCTCTGGCGAAGCAGATCTCACTGATGGGGCCAGAGGGATATGCTTCTTCAAGGTATCGTTCAATTTATCTTACGAAGGCATACGTCACACCGACGAAATAATTACATACCTTTTTCAATATATTCGCCTTCTGCAAGAAAGTAAACCACAGGAATGTGTTTTCAAGGAGCTTATGAATCTTGCTGAAATGAGCTTTCGATTCATGCCTAAGCCGCATCCAATGCGTTACTGTCAAAGGATCAGTAAAGCTATACACAAATACCCTTGGAAGGATGTCATGTCCGGTCCATACATCTATCAGGAATTTCGGCCGGACTTAATCGAGCAACTGCTGAGCTACTTAGTGCCCGAAAAAGTAAGGGTGATGATAGTGTCAAAGCTGTTTCATGACGAAACCAGTCAAGTCGAGAAGTACTACGGTGTTCGATACGCAGTAAGAAAAATTGCAAGATCTACAATCGAGGCATGGAAGACGGTGCATGTTAACGACGTCTTCAAACTTCCAGCTCCAAATGATTTCGTCTCCACCAAATTTACGTTAGTGGACGAAGAAAAAGAATACACCACGGAACCCAAGATAGTTATGAGTGATGAGAGCAACCGGGTTTGGTTTATGCAAGACAAGGAGTATCTTTTGCCTCGTAGCGTAATCTCGTGTCAAATTCGGACTCCTGTGGCATTCCAAAACCCCCTTAGTGATGCTCTGACGCATTTAGCAATAAATTGCTTTCGAGATGAAATTTCTGGTCCTCTGTATTCAGCCAGAGTGGCTGGTCTCAACTATTCGATCATAAACCATCAATACGGCATCTCGTTGAAAGTAAGCGGATATAACGAAAGGCAGCTTTTTCTTCTTAAAAGTATATTGACACGCCTTACTACGTTCAAGGTGGATTCAGGGAGATTCAAAGTACTTAAAGATTTGTTTGCGCGTCGTTTAGGTAACTTCGACACGAAACAACCTCACCGACAAGCGGTATATTACGCGGAGGTGTTACTTTGTGAGAAGTTCTTCATGCACACAGATACGCTGGCCATTTTGGATATGTGCACCCCGGAAGCTTGTACTGAGCATCTGGCCAAGCTGCTACAAAATGCCTATATTGAATGTCTCGTGCATGGAAATATGACTTCGGCAGAAGCAAAAGAGTTAGCCTCGACCGTTCGACGTATACTGAAGTGTAAGTTGAGTTTTCACATGATTTCGATATTTATCACTTGACAGTTTCTGAGATTTGATTCGGTGGCGCTTGTTTGCGTGTAACTAATGACAAATGTAAATTTATAAAGAATTTCACTTTATGGTTGCAGATGTTAACCACGCGAATTTGTCACCTCAAATGATTGTGGCAACTACGATTTGCTTTAAATCTTTTAAATAATTTTACTTGCTGCAAAAAATCACTTCGCAGAAAGATCTTCGCACATTCATCTACCTTGCACTCATATCTTAAATATATCGACTTTTAAATGTTTTTGCTGCTGATACCTCGGAATACCTGAACTTGGATTGTGCTGAATGAAATTTTTAATTATTTTTTAAGAATGACAATCACGCTATGATTACTCATCTAAATCCACTAATTTTCTCGTCATGCGCAACCATATATGTAATAGAAGTGTGCGTTTTAGTGGGTTTTGTTGGTAAATGTGCATTGCAGGTGGCCCACTACCCGAAGATAGCTTACTAAACCTTCGCGAATACCATCTGACCGAGGGTCAGACCACTTACTTTTCTCATACCAACCTGGTACAACCCGCCGGCGCGGTGATGGCACTTTATCAGATAGGAACAGTCGACTCCGAAGACTTGAAGACCTCAGTTCTCAATGAGATACTGTGCCGCCTTATCGACGAACCAGTCTTCAATATACTTCGAACTAAGGAACAGCTTGGTTATATTGTTTCATGTGAAACGAAGTTGTCGTACGGTACGCTAGGTAAGAAGTAATGGAGGACTTATCGTTAGGTCGAGCTTAAATTCACAACCTTATCTTTGCACATAGTAGTTGCCATATCGGTCTAACAAGGATATCTATCGTGAATCTGGAGGTCTGACAGACAATCAATCAATACATGTGTTCATTGACGTGCTGGACCCGTATAAGCTACCAAACGATATGATATTCGCAGTTATATTCCCTTCATACCAATGGCTGAGAACCCACTCGGCAAAAATTAGTTTCGAGATGTCCAGGATTATAACTAATTAATCGAACTTTCTTTAGAATGTATCAATTTGATAAGTCAAACGCCAAAAGCGAAACTGTTTTTTTCTTTTTTTGGGATTTAATTAATATCCGTAGTATCCAAGCAAAGGATGACATTTTTTAATGTCTATTAGCTTTGCGGTTGAAGATCTTACTTACCTCTGAATCTTGGATCTTGGTAGGTTTATTTGTGTTGGTTCAATCCAATTTGCCGTCATCATACGTGTTCGACCGGATTGAAACCTTCATTAACCGCACGATGAATCAAATTCTTAACGAACTTACATCGGAACGGTTAGACGATCATAAAAGGACTTTGATTGCACTCAAACTGGCGAAGCCAAAGACGCTCGAAGAGAAAACGCGCTTGTGAGTCCACCTTATAAATACCGTAGCTGTGATAGCGTAGATTTAGTTAGCAACTTAACGAGTCACAACTTGTTTTAGGAAAATCCCTCATACGCCTTCAAGCTTATTAATAAACAAGGTAAAAAATTACAATTGTATAATTATGTGAATGCATAATTGCACTGCATATGATCACGTAGTCACAAATTCGACTTGAAAAATATTTGCATTACAATTATGAAGACAATGCGTATCACTGTGGTATCACGCGTCTTGTTTCTTTCGGCCTTCTCTTCTGGCATTTGACGCCTACTTTAAAAACATTGCAATTTAAAACAATTTTCGGATTAATATATATTTGTACTGCACATTGTATTAATGGCCTAGTTTCGTACGATTTCCTTTCTTAAATTTGTTACTCAATTAGTTCATAACGCCAGCTCGTTTTAGAACGTTGGCACGACGGGCGTTCTAAAACTAACCGGGTTTGTTCATAGAAGGTAATGCAGCAATATTCCTATTACCCCTTCCCCTCCCCCCATTTCAGTTTATGGGATGAGGTGTGCAGTAAGAGCTACCTATTTGATCGAGCTAAGTTAGAGGCAGCGGCGGTCGGAGCTGTCACCAAGACGGACATCATAGATTTTTACAAGCGCTATATTGAGCACGCAGCTCCGGATCGTAAACAGCTAGTTGTTTGTATCGAATCAAAAGAATCTCAAAGGACGAAAATGGTCAACAATAACAAAGCCAAGGCTGACGCAATGACTGTAAACGACGTTAAGGATTTCAAGGAGATTCATGAACTGTTTCCACGAGAAAGGAGATCACCTGAACAGATTATGATGCATGCGAAGTGAGTGCCTGACTAGACAGTCACGCAGTGTGTTATAGTGAAATAACTCAGCTGTGGTTCATCACAAATATTTAAACGTGCTTCTTTTGTCTGTTTTGAGTGTTTTTCTATACAAAACCATCTTACAAAATGGCAGGTACCTCTACTCTGTCATAAACTCAGACAAACACGTTCAGCAAAATAGTTAGAAAATGCCCACTTAGTATAGACAGAATGAAAATATTTTATTTCTCGTGTAATATGATATGCTTATGCTCTGTACAACTCATATATATATACATATAATATATATATATATATGAGTATATATATTATATATATATATATATATATATCTATATATATATATGTTCTTCGATCTTTGTTCACCGATATTAACTTGTTTTATTAATTACAACGCGATGCTATTTCTCTAAACATACGAATTCAATGCAAAAATAGACACAAAAAATAGATACAGGAGTACTCCTTATCTGCTGACCACAGCGCGATCTATTTTTACTTTGCGCTCGTTCAACTGCATGCGTGTCCAGATTTTGTGTGACCAGCAGATCGCTTTGGTTGGACAATTGAGTAGATTAATTAGATGTTACATCTCATTCGATACGCACATCTGCCGTAATACCAGTATATACGTACTATGCAATAGGCAGATGAAATAACGCTCACGGATCATTTAGACAATACAATCGGTTGCACATACACTAGTACTATTCAAGCCCGTTGTAGCGAAAGTTGCTCGCGATCGGGCCTCCGCCGCTGATAATACTTTTACGTGTTACGACTTCTCACGCAAAATGGGGAGAGCATAAATGATTTTTGTTCTTCCGGCATTCGACGGTAATGACCAGAGTACAGCCCTACGTATTCAAGACTTATATATTAAAAACATTTGATTTTTTCGATATGCAAAGCACACGTTTTTATAGAGCAATGGTTGCAATTTAGGAAGGCAGTGATTACGTATTTTTGTGCAGGCTGTGTTGCTAAGTATTTTTTGCAATATATATAATATTGATTGTCAATGTGATGTAAATGTTTCTAATAAATTGAGCTCTTTTTTCTAATGTAATATAAAATTGGGCCTCCAGGCAGTGTAAATTACAGTGGAAATTGAGCAAAGTTTCCTTTTTTAGCAGAATCAAATTTGCGAATCGTTCGCGCTTAGCGGTGGTAATTGTAGTGGCAATATCGACAGCGTAAAGAATTTCTAATTTCCACACGTTCATTTAGAGAGCTAGATGTTTAGAGGTGCCTCTACAAGTGGAATAAATTTCAACAAAAATACGCGAAAGTAATCGGCGATAATCCACTATAGCATGTTATTCCCGACAGGCCCAGTTAGACTCGCCGTCAAAACGACAAAGATAAGGCTTCCAAACAAGTGGGTGCAGGTACAAGCGTTCTTCCGCTAGTACAATAAAAAATTTTTTATATACATATTAGTAGCCCGTAAGACTGTTACTCATAGAAGCTTAATAGCTTAATAAACGTGTTTGTATCTTAATTTCACCGGTAACTCCATACACATAGCTGCGACGGATCTATGCTTCTAAATGGAGATCTTAAACTTTGCTCAAACATTATTCGTTCAAAACGGACCATAAAGAAAATAGTATGGTCATCACATGTTATTGTATCTTAGTGTGTAGTGGTAAATCCAGACTACAGTTTTCTCCCCCAAGGTCCACTGTCCGCTTATCAGGCGTGCTTAGTTTGTTTTCCAGTTCCAAAATTATCTTTTCGTTTTTCATGCGCATTTGTCAACATTCACACGCCTAAATGGCGTAAAAGTAAAGCGATCAATTATCCCAACTCAAATGGCCGGTACATTATTTCTAAAATCGGTATGAATAGTTATATTCCCCCTTTCAATAGTCACATTTACGTAATTTAACCATCGTTCCATAGCGGAAGTTACAAGATATACTGGAACAAGATATACTGGAACAAGTACATATATTGTCATTTTGTTAAGTAATGATGACCTTAAAGATTCTTATTGCTTACATATTTACCAATAGGTCACATCGCATTTTGGAAAGATGCAGTAGTTTCTCACGTCATACCGATATCAACCTACCACCGCTGAAGCCACTGATTATTTTCGAATTAATCTCCAAATAGTTGGCACCACAGTGGTAATTTTATACATTCCCTCTACTGCCTTATGTCATAGTACTACCTGCGTAAAATATGCAGGGTCTACCTCTTTGTAAATACATATATAGCGATTGGTTAATAAACAGGATTTCCATTGAATCCCTAAGTGGCAGTCATTGAAGTTTTGTAGTTCCTCATTTAGCCACTTCAGCGTGAATCGAGGTCTTTCTAACAGAGACCGCGGGCGCCATAAGCGATTATTTTAGTAGTAACACCGAAAAGCTTTAGCTTTTTTTAAAGAAGTTACACAACTATTTTTGCGGATTCCTATACATCAAAGTATAAGATATCCGGTTTCGTATAAAGTAAACAGCATTATTCTGTGAGCACCATGGAAACTACCCATAATCTTAACATCTGCTGTTATTTCTAGTTTAAGTGGATCTTAAACAAAACGATGAAATTAAAGGCGAGCGCTAGATAACAACAACACTCTTTTAGCGAGATAAAAACGATTATTAATAGAGGCGATTCCCACTGCTTGATCTTAATTTAGCTATAGCATGAGTGAATTTGGGCAACTTGACTATAAAACTCATTAAGATAATCCGATTTTTATGGTCTAAATCTAATTCACAAGTTATTTTTAAGTCGCTAAAAGAGACTGAAACGTAATCAGTCACTTACGTAAGTCGAAAGGCATGACGAAAACGAAGGTTATAATTCTGCGCTGTGACGAGATGATTGAACGTAAACAATAGAATAAATCTAACAATGTACAACATCTTCCTCCAATAATTATTTAAATCGTAATGCAGCTCACAGTGCCATCAGTAACGATACAGCGGACACCGATCTATGAGGTTCTTTGCGGATGCTAATGAAAAAGATAAAAATAAATTAACGACAACAAATCAAACACATCTCGAAAATTAGAACAGGAATTTGCGACACTTCACTGAGCCGCACTTGCATTCAACCTTTTTTAAGGTTCCCTCCGTTCCAGTCGCTAAAAAAAAGACAAAAAAAAATTTTAATATGTTAAGAGTTTTGAATAGAAAGAAAATGACAACCCCAAATCTTATAGGAACTTCGCATAGTCATATGTATTCCCAAAAAAATACTGTGTTTCATTCTTAATGAATGAAATTTTGAACCATTATATGATAGTAGAAACTGCAATTGCCTGTACAGACAAGTAAGTAATGAGTACTTATAGAGAAGCTCGTTGGGAAACGAAACAAAAATGGCTTTACGTACTCTGCATGCAATAGTTGAAAGTGAGCTCTTCGTGGCGAGCGATATCTCGTCGCGCAAAGAAAGCTAGCCGAGGCGCTCCTGGATGATGATTTTCTATGTAGGCATAGCTGATTGCTATGTTTGGATCGCACTGACGGGGGCACGAAACATAAAAAAATACATACATACGAATTTTATTCACTTTTATGGGTAGTTTTTAACGATTTTGATGTATACTTATAGCAGCTATAAATCATATCCATACACACACTCACGGAAGCACCAGACTGTACAGGTTTCGTAATAATGTTAAAAGTGTTTGACAAACAATCTTGCAGTAGCATACTATGTGTTTTCAAAATCAAATAACGCACTAGCAAGGACAGCAACGTTTGTTAACTACTACTATTACTTTAACAATCTGAAGTATTTTGACACACAATTACAATAACAAAAATGTTCTTACTGGTACACGTAACATGGTACACGTAACATAAAAAGTATATTACGAACGTACACTGTGGTTGAAAAAGCGAGAAACATTTCCGTAAACTGCAGCATCAACTGTATTTTCCACCGGGCGATCGCGATAAGGTTGCAAATCAAACAGGTACGAGAAATTGACAGAGTGACGAGAAACTGCTTCAGCGCTGGTCATCAGCTCGCCGAGATACTCGGCAATGAAGGTACCTCGAGCAATTTTCTGTTCCGCTCGCACGCCCCACCCGCGTGACGTTGTCTTAAATATTGTCAAGGACAGCTGCCAGATCAAAATGAAAAAGAAGAAATTACGTTAAATACAAATAAAGTCTTTTCCGAAGATTAATTTATATAGATTTCTCAGTTAAGTAACAAAAGATAAACGTTTTTACTAAACATCAAAAATACGATTTTTAATTAAGTGCAAGAGATTAAGTATAGGGTAGATGGTAAAATAAAAGTATGCACAAATAATAGCAACGCTAGAATTGCTTGGTAACTTAACATGTATAAGCCTGTCAGATGCCAAGTAAATCTAAGTAAACCAGCCGTAGCTTGCTTATTTGTAGTAGCACATGCACATTTACTTTCAATTGACATACCTGCACCCCTTTTTGAATAAGTCGATTTTCGCATTCCGGACCACACTGGCAGAAGCGGTTACACTCGTATAGCGGTACTTGCCCACATGTTCTGGCTAATTGACCACGTATATAGCCGCGATATCGTCCGGCATGAACGCCGCAACAGTCTTTGCCAAAACAGCCTTCTTCCGCGCACTTACACGACCGCGAAGGTTTCTGATAACGAACATTCGGACTCACAACGTAGTCCTGTTAAAAGGGTATAAACGTACGTGCAACGAGTGATTAAATAACGAATTAAAGCCAATCGCCTTTGCCTATCATCCGCATTACACATATAAAGATAGCTGAGCTACTAAGCGGTAGGTAATGTAGTAAAAAAATAGTGCTTGTTGCTGAGTAAACACTCGATCACATTTTTGTCCTATTTATTATGATACACAGTTGTTTCAAATACCAGTTCTTCAAATATCGGCAATTTTTAGAGTATATAGGTGTGCTATGCGCCCAATGCTTAGTGATCCCTCCATTGTACGAGAAAAATTACTTATGTACAAGAAACTCCGTCAATTAACGAAATAGGTTTTAATTAAGAATCTGTTTCATTGAAGAAATTTCCCCGTATAGATATAGCGAAATCGCGGATACAAATTATATAATAATGTAATAGTAATATGCTTTATTATACAAATCTATTTATGTAATAATATAATATTACCTGTAATACTTGCAAAAAGTAATATGCCCACGAGCTACTTGGACCACACTTTTGCTAGAAATAATAAATTTTATTTTGAAAAACACACTACATTCGTTTAATATTCAATATCGCGTTTAACAGATTAGGGAATGGATATTATAACCATGAAATATACCCTTACAGATTAACTTGATATCTCCCAACGAGTTTGAACTAAGACTGCTAATTTTAACGAACCGTTATATATTTGAATTCACTTGGCAAAGATTCCGCATCAACGACATTTTCAATGGCGATTTGAGCATCGGGTTCAAATTTTGCTATCAATGATTCCCATCGTTCGTTTTCGTCCAGCCCTTGCGCACGTTTCTTAGCAAATGCCATAAACTTGAAAAGTTTGCCACCGAACTGTTGTAATAACACGGCCTGCTTGTCCAAAGCAAGATTTAACCTAATGCGCTGTTGCATCTCGCGGCGTTTTTTCCGAAACGGAATCGGTGGCCCGTGTTCTGGGTCAAGGGTGCACCCGGCAAGGGTCGCTAGCAAAAGTAAATCCGCTGGATCCTCCTGCAGCACTGTGGCCTTTAGATATTTCACCAGATACTCATGAGAAAGCTTTACCCTGTAAAATAAAGAATATAATCATTCCCACAAAAAAAAGATTCGAAGTTATTTATAATCAAGTTTATTATAGAGCTAATTGCATGATGAACTAGACTTAGTGATTCTACGATAAATGATAACGATTTATCTTATAAGTGACGAAAAATGTAATAAACTTGTAGGACTTAGGTTACGCTGGAATACCCCCAGATTATTATGCTTAAGACAAATAGCAAGGATTGTGAAACTAAAATATTTAACTTGGCCTTAACATTACACATAACTGTGCTGCTTATGTGCGCTTGGAATTCGATCATTAGGAATTAATATTTCGTTATTTTTGATGCATTACAAAAACGGTCCCAAGATTGTCTTCTTGCCATTCTTGCAATTTTATTTGAAGCACGATCATTGTTATCACATATTGGCGTCCTTTAGATCATCCTGATTACTCATATCACTTATCCGGCTTTAAGTACTTCACGTACTCTTTCTTCCTGTCAAAATATTCGGCGAGCAGCAGACAATTTGCGCTAGATACCACCAAATGAGCTTCAGGTTCCCACGTGTCATATTTCGGAGTCCAGTCTTTCCATCGGACAAGAAATTTCATTTGATTTTTTACGGCCTCATGGGCAACTATTTTATCAACGATATAAACTGAAAATATAGAAAACGTTAAAAAGAGAAGGATAAAGTTAATCGCAATCAGGTTTCGAGCCCAAAAGTGATTTACGTAATGTATAAAACATTACACGGTCAAGAAAACAGAAGCTACGGTCGGACCTGCTAAATTTTCTAAATGTTTCTTTTTAACATTCGCCATCTCTACATTAGATGTTGACTAACGGATTTTCTAGTTGATTTTCTCCTCTTGGGTTCCACAACCTGACCTGCTAAATTTTGTGAATGTTTTTTTTAACATTCGCCATGTCTAGATTAGATATTGCTTAGTGAATTTTCTAGTTGATTTTCTTCTCCTGGTTTCCACAACCTAGCCTATAATAAAAGCATAAATATCGAGTTCCTGATGTTAAAACTCACCATCATCTTCCGGCAGCTTTAACGTATTTTTCTGCTTACGGCACTCCTCCATAAGCTTACAGAGACTCTTTCGAGGATTCGCGATTCGGCAACGCCGACTAAAATCAACGTAAGCACCTTGATACGGCATCGTCACCCAGGGCTCTGGTATGCTAGCTGTCACTGTTACGGGCAAGCGAAGTGGAGCCTTGAGAACTACTGAAGCAATATCAGAGTTCAGCGGTTTCTTTTTTGAGTCGAATCGTTCACTATCTGGAATCGAATCATTGATACTATCTGGTAAGCTACTGCTCCCGCTTTTTGGACTGCCAACATTGGTCAAACTTCGCCTACTCCTGCCAGTTCTGCTGATACGATTTTCACCGCCACCGCCATTTTGCAAGAACGGAGCTGATTTTATATCCTTTGCTAACTTGGAATCCATTTTCTTAATGAGAATATCAGTGATTTCTTTTCTAGCAGCAGCAAGCGCGGAGGTCTCGAGATAAACCTGATTGAGTGAAAGCGATTCCGTCTTCGCTCCTCTTGAAGGCTGATTTCTACGGCTGATCGTTGACTTTCGCTCCAGTGATAAATCGCGAGAGCTTTTTCTCGCTTTATTCTTTACTTTGCTGAGATCTATTGTTTTAACGACAACCTTAGCTACCGATGACTTTAGTGGGTTCAATTGGGAAGCAGCACCGATTCCATTTATCGGGCTGCTTTGAAGAACCTTGGACGGCTTTGGTATCATGGCAGTTTTTCTTCGTTTGGTCCCCTCAAATGGCGCCACTGTGGTAGTCTTTCGCTTTTGGGCTCGTTCGTGCGGTATAGTTTGTTTCCCCTTGACACGATCAGGTGTAATGGACTTGGACTCGCGATCTAAAAAAAAGCCCAAGTGTTCGACGAGATGACAAAGAAAATAGAGAATTTTTAATTACTACAACCTATTACAATTATGCTAATAAAATCTTCGTGCTAGTTATTAACTAGAACCTTTTAAAATAACGCATTTGTTTGTACTTATATGTGCTCCGCATAAACCTTCTGTAATCCTTCTAAGAACTAGTTAAGCGACATTAACATTTTAATTAATTAACATTAATACTGACTTTGAAAATATTATTTAGAGCATCAACTATTTTTGTTGTTAGCGCATACTGCTAATTATGATTAAATAGTATCATAAAATCATAATATTCTAGATTCGTCGATGTAATTATTCGTAGCCCGCTTCAGCCTTAATATCAGAAAAAGAGGGTCACCCTTAATAACGGAGTTCTAATGTATCATGTATGTGACGTACCCCAATTAGATACATACAATGATGAGCATATCGTGAGAACGCTATTCAGCGTATCAGTAAAATATCTAGTTTTGAGAGATCTACTGTAATTTCAAAAATGCACGCTCATATCTTAGAATATAGTCTCGGATAAAAAATTCTAGCTTTTTGCCGAGTAGCTTGTCTATGTGTATCTTTGGCTTGACTGACAGTCACACTTACCCTGTCTGAGCCGAACTGGCGAGTTGACATCTTGTTCTTGAAGTACATCATTTGAACCACTTCTACGAGATCGGCCTAAAGGTTGAAAAGTTCACAGAAAAAAAGATTACGCGTGATGCCGGAAGCACATGACAGTATCATACGCGCGTTACTTTTTGCTAATGAATAAATAGCATCTCATGGATGTTTCAATAAGGCATAAATAGACTTAGGCAAGTGACTTACTGAACGACACGGATACCCTCTAACATAAAAACTGCACTAATGCAAATGACCGTAGCGAACGGAGCGCAGTCATATATATGTATATATACCTAATCGCATAATATCTACTGATGATATTGCTTCACTATGCCTTTTCAGCTTTCAATTTTAACCTTCATTAACTAGCCGGAGACCGAAAATTATTTGCTTATGTATGCGATAAATTTAATCAATTAAATTCATCATTGAAGCCGTGTTCACACATGAACAGATTTTTACCAAAACTACTATTTGTTTTCGTAGTCAGCCTTTATCAGCCTTAATGCTATAGAAGGCCGCTCATTTATTCATTGAAATCCACCCGCCGCTCTTCTATTGCCTCGATCAAAACCCAACTGTCATTGACACACTCAGCTAGATGCAAAGGAGGGGGAGTTTCTTCTTTTTCTAGCTGAGAACGTTTCATCTGGGTTTGCGCTCTCACTGAGCAAATGCCGCACTCAAACTATTCACAGAAATGTGATAATGTCTACTCGATTTGTAATTTTGGAAACCGGCCACATCTTCTTAGTGTCTGCAAAACTCAATAAAAATGTCTACAAGGACTCGTTCTCTAAGCACACATTACATATCGCCGTCTACGTACCTCGACTGGGTTTGGACTTGGCTTCAGTTGCATTTTCGCCACCGCGTTTGGCGGTTCTGACCCGCGCCATGGTCTAATACTCGAACACGTTCCACTACACACTAATGTTACTTTCTTTTCGGTACTCCAGCTGCAGCACGGGGACTCGTTGAGCCGCCAAGAGCTTACCACCTCTACAACTGCTGCTGACGCCGTCGCCGAACAGCCTGAAACACGGGTTGCACCCACATATCCAATCCATGATCAACAGTACCATAGTACACGCAAATTGACTGCGCAATCTACTCTACAATGGCCTGCTTTCCTTTGACGAGTACAACAGACCTTGCGAGACTAACAACATATAGACGGCGCGCCACTTTTCATATGTCTGAAAACGGTGAATGCTATTAAACTACCGAAATCACCGTCGCACTGAGACAAGCCAAGCGTTTCACATTTGATACAAAGCGTAGCGTGACTGGTATATTTAATATGATTATTTTTTTCTGATGGTATTATTATTATTATTATTATTATTGTGATTATTAACCGCAGCAGCAGCAATCAAACCTTCCCCGCCTACCTCTAGAGTCTCTATCAAGTGGTACGACGGCTTCGATCCGCAGAGCTGCTGAACCGCCTGCCGGCTTTGAGTTTCGAGCCCGCCGCAACGGCATAGGAGGCGCTGTACTCGCATGCCGCGGTCAGCCAAAACAACATCATCCGTCGTGTGAAGCACATGTTAAAGGAAACACGGCAAACTGAAAATTGAAGTAACAGGCCCATTCATAGATGAGAATCCGATTCTCTAAGCTTGCTTGCACATTTTTCTGCTAGCTATTGTTCCACTTTAATTACTGCTAGTAAAAACATTGCCTTACATGAGAAGAAATTTCCTGTATATTTGTATCTAATTGTGTGAATGCTGTTTGGTGTTAGCGGCCTTTAAACAAACGAGCTCCTTCTCAGTGTTTCTCTCTCTCCCGTTCCTCAAAAGCCTCGATCTCGTTTAAATTTCGAAATTGTGCTGCGGTTACCTGTTGGCGGGAAGCGCGCAATAGACCGTTGAGGTTACATGTTTGTTCGTACTGATTCATCCGTGTCTGATTTAAAATTATCAGGTCCACCCGCTCGTCGTGGTCCATCCAATACAACGCGATATCGAGGTATTTATTACTGGTAATTATTGTGGTCTTATACTATTTAGTACAAGCAGTAGAGTTACAGTCTGTTCCTCAACAAACATATTAGACACAGACGCAAATCACTTAAGCTATAGTGTGTTCGTGTATTAAAAGCAGTCGATTGACTTGTGCGTGCAAGCGATGCAAAGTGAACGACGAATTCATCTACTCGCAGAAGTTCGTTACGAAGGCGATAGACAATGTAGATAAGTACCTGTTCCACGCAACAACTCAGAGGAAGTTTGCTTACGAATTCATTGTTGGCAGATGGTGAAAGTTAATTTATTTCATCAAAGCGTAAAGCATTGAACACAATTTGAACTAAATGTAATTAAACTGAATATGAACTTGAATATTAATATTCAGGGCTTTCTATGGTTTTATATGCGACAATTACTAATGGCGGTGTTGATTAGGTGTATTGACCCATCGAAATTTGGTAACATGTACTAACATTTGTCTTACTGAAAGTAACATAGATTCAACGGTTGTGGGACTCAAATATAAGTTGCGTATTACATATAACGTTTAAAGAACACTGATGTTAAGCGTCGTTCAAGCTTTCATGATTAAAATAATGGCTAATGGCATATGAGTAGTGGAAGTGACCGTTACGAAAAAGTGTAGTTTCTGTCTCACTAGTCGATGCTTTATTTTAATTTTTCTTTATTAGAGAATATTTGTGCTTGTACTTTTATAATTTGTATTATTTTTTACTGTATTAATTGACTCAATGGACGAAATATTTATACGCATAAGTATTCAATTCGTGTCTCTTATTAATAAACCCGTTACCTTCATATGGCTGAAAGCAATTTATCATGCTAGTAGTTGTACAACAAACATTTGGTACATTATCGTGCCAAACATAGTTAACTGAAATAGTCAGCCATTTAAGCAGTCTCCATGGAAGCATGATAATCGTTGAGAACATGATGTAAGTGTTACAGGTCAAGGAAGTCCTTAACACGTACTGATAGAAAAGCGACAGTAAGGGACTCGTTATTTCTGGGGCTTTCATGCATTGTCAAGTACTACTACTCATTCAAAACAGTATCTTCTATCCGGAATCTGGTAATGAAGCTTTTCTTAATAGATTTATGACGTTTCAGATGGAGGCACTTACGATAAGCGATTTGAAAAGGCTGTGCGCGGAACGCGGTTTAACTCCTGGTAAGCTTCGCAAACAGCAAATCATCGAGCTCCTTGTAAATAGTGGACGTAAGTATACAACCAAAATTCTATGTTTACGCTTATTTACGTTATATATTTCGGAAACTGAAGTAAACCTAGCAGCATAAATGTTGAGTGCGTACTTCTTCGTAAAACCGTTTAATCATTTTTGTCTTTATACAATATAAAACATTTCTCGTTCAACACCTTTTTGTTGCATTTTTTTGTATGTTTTCATTAAGACATATTGGTCATTATTTGTATTCACAGTAAAGGAGCTACCGACAGAGATCGTTGTTCGAGATACTCCTAGAAAAAGTATTTTAACCCCTTCACGATCCCGGCGTTCCGCTATAGCAGAAGCTGAAGGCGGTCAGCCTGAGACACGGCGAAGCATTCGTCGAAAAACTCGAGCAAACGCAGCTGAAATCAATAAAGAAAACACTTCAGGTGAAACCAATGTGACGCCAATGAGAAAGGGCAAGCGCTCAACCCGAAGACAGAACGCCGGCAGTACTGAAAGTACTAATAACAAAGATGAAGTTGAAAAACAGTCGCCAGCAAGTGATAGTGGCAGTGCTAGTGAGGAGGCAAAGTTACAGCTGGAGGGAAAATTAAGAGGAACGCCGGTGAATCTCTCCAATAGTGTAGAGTTTTCCTCTGAGGAAAAGCACGATCCATTTGAACTGCCTGAAACTAATTCTATGCAGGGAAGTCGAAGCTCATCAGGAAAGAGACACAGCACAAGGCTATCTTTTGCTAAAAACATTGATGACGATGGCACCGGTTTTGAACAGGAGACACCTCCAATAAAGAAAATTGCTGAGGAAAGCACGAACGTAGATGAGGTCAGTTTTAGGGGAAAATACCTTGCTGACTTCTATTTTTGTTTAATAAATATGTGTTTATAGATATTTCCTTAGCAATGATTATTTATATTTGTGCTGTGGATAGCCACCGACATAAAGTAAGCATTTAAACTGGATAGTTATTAATATCATTGTGTTTAGATGATATAAGGAAGGAATGCATGTAGAATTTATTTTTTGTTAGAATTGAAAGGTTAATGAAAGGAGTCTATTCGTACTGTTTTGCAGATTAAAGTCATTCAGGCTGATGAGTCGGCACAGGTTGGTACTGCAGACTCTGCGTCTGAGCTGTCAAAGCGGCAGTCAACAAAGT
The DNA here is from genome assembly GCF_002532875.2 of Varroa jacobsoni. Classification (NCBI taxonomy): domain Eukaryota; kingdom Metazoa; phylum Arthropoda; class Arachnida; order Mesostigmata; family Varroidae; genus Varroa; species Varroa jacobsoni. Next base: position 18,711 of record NW_019213363.1, on the reverse strand, counting down.
AAGCCGACTTATAATATTAGTATTAACTCTAGATAGGGAAACTGGATTATGTTTACCAT